>NC_057866.1:166583902-166753902 GCF_019393635.1 Dromiciops gliroides | reverse complement strand
AGCAGAACTGGGGTTTGAACCTTGGACTCCGAATCTGATATTCTTTCCACTGTACCATACTGACTGACTCTTTTATGTATGTGTGTGTCTGTGTCTATGCCTATGTCTATGCCTATGTCCATGTCTGTGTCTATGTCCATGTGTGTATGTGTGTATATGTAAATCATGCATGTGTGTATGTATTTTTATATATGTGTATAGATATGTATGTGTGTATACACACACATATATGCACACACACATACATACATATCTCTGTGGAGGCATTGTAGAATAGGGGACAGAGTCAGACTTGTGTTCAAGTACCATCTCTTGCACTTACTATCTGTGTGATTCAAAACAAATGAACCAACCTCTCGATGCCTCAGGAAATACTCTGAGACTTGTGCCTCTTAAGTAATACATAGATTTTTGTCTGTATTGGTGGAGGGAGATCCCAAACCAAAGGATTCCCCACATTTGAGGAAATCACAGCCCCTTAGTATATTCAAAGGTAGTGTACAGTTGTCCATTTTAACAAGTACTTGTCCTTTAAAAACTCATAAAACTTAAAACACTTAAGTACTTAAAGTACTTAAAACTTGAGGTTTTAAAATAAATTGTTCTTTAGGGGGCCGGTAGAAACTGTTGTCTTCCTTCTTTTCCTGTGGCCCTCCTATACATAAACTTTTGGCTGTCTCTACTTTTTGCCATCTGTTAAACTGGCCACCGGCCCAATCACAAGTTGGTTTGACTTTTGCCCTCAGGCACACATCCAAGGCAATGATGGTCTGAGATGGACTTTCCGAGTCGTACTAGAGGTGCCATCTGTCCTACAGGAAGACCATCTTCTGTGTCAGTCCGAAAACATTGGCTCCCTATTGGAATCACAGCTGGTGATAGTTATTTGCCAAAAGGAGAGATACCTGAGCAGCCTGGGGGAAAAAGAGGACACAGGATTTGCCGACGTCTCTCTCCTGACTACAAGAAAGAAAGCCCATCTTGTTTCAGGGTTTAATTTCCTACAGATGATTTCTAAACATGTTGAAGGTATAAGTCAAACTATCCCCTCAATAAAATAAAATTAGAGAATCACCCACAGATTCATAGACAGTTACAACCATAAGGGAGCTTATCTATAAAGTCAAGGGGTTTGAACATCTGTTCTCTAAGGTTTCTTCCAGCTCAGCACAGAGCTTGGTACACAGTAGGTATTTAATACATGCTAGTTGATTGATTGATTCATTATGTTTTATGATCATAGGACATTAGTTCTTCAGAGGTCATGTGTTCCAACCCACTCATCTTACACATGAGTGTAATAGAAGGGTCTGCGCTCCTCACAAGCATGGAAAAATCCAATGTTTCCAAGTTTCTAAGACCTTGTAGTTTATTTGGGCCTGTCTAGAAGACTGGATTAGTAACAATGGGATGGAAGCCAGAGAGGGGGAAATAGAGGCTAATGATTAGAGCTGCCAAAATTGGAGTGGGTTGAAGAGGGCTGGAGTAGATGGTCAACCTCTAAGGTCCCTTCTAGCTCTACAACCAAGATCTTATAGCCATATGGCCCCTCACTGGAGACTTCCAAGGAAAGGCCACATAAGGGCCACATTCGTCAAGTATGTGGCAGTAAGGATTCTTTTCTGGGTATGAGGCTGACTAAATGTCTCCTTAGGCCACTTCCAGGGCTCAAATTCTATGATTCTTTGGATAGGGTCAAAACTCGAAAAGGTTTTTGTTCCCGAAGTCAACTTGGTCCATCATTTTTATTTTTGTCCCCCAAACTACTTCTCCCTGATTTCTCTTATACCTAGGAATTCTCACGGGCTCCTGACTGGAGACAGGACTCTGTCCCTAGCACCTTGGGCTCCAATGGGTGAACTTTCCCCTAATCCTGCCTGGAGCGAAGCTGTTCCCCCCAATTCCCTGCACTCTAATCATCATCCTTAACCCGTTCCCAGAAGACCTTGGAGCCGGTCCTTGGGACTACAGGCTCTGATGAGTGAGTTTTTGCCTCATCATGCACAGGAACAAGGCACCACATCACTTCTGGTCCATCTCTAGACTATGCCACAGCATGCATATCCACCCACCAACACCTTTCAGCTGCCCGTTTATGCTGCCTTCTACCAATAGACTGTCAACTCTTTGAGGGCAAAGACCATCTTGCTTCTTTGTATATCTAACCCCAGTGCTTAGCATGGTGTCTGGCACATAGTAAGTGCTTAATAAATTCTGGTTTTCCACTCCCTAGCCATCAATCTTTGAGTGTGAAGGATGATAAAATGACTTACCACATCAGAAGATGCACTTTCAGGGTTCAGTTTCAATAAGTGATAACTAAGCATGCTGGAAGTAGTGGTCGCTGCAGGGGGCCAATTTTTCAGGGGGTTTTGCTATCCCTCCTCCACTAAACAGGATGTTGTTTGTCTTTCATTTTTGAAGAGGACCAATGACATCACAGGATGATATCTTGACTCTTGAGTGAATTGGATTTAAGTGAGGCAGAGTTGTGCAAATTCCTCAGACTCACTCTCTCTTCCAGAGTCATCAAAGTCCAGTGGTAAGATAAAAGTCAGGTGCCAAGACTGGTGATGCCTCAGGATGCCATCAAATAAATCATTCAACCACTATTTAATTCTACTAGGTACTCTGGGAGCACAGATGCAACAACTTCCCAGTAGCCCCTAAGTCTCAGGAGAACCCCTTTCCCAAAGAAGTGAGTTTCCTTTTTCTAAAGATCTTCTTGGGGGGGAGGTGCAATTAACAAAAGGGCTTCTGGGAGGAAGGTTCTGGAATCTCCAATTTAAATTTATGTCATCTACTGAAAAGAAATGAGCCAATGAAAATAAGCAAATTGAAAGTGGTGAAAATAGGAAACAGAACTCTCCCTGAGCACTTTAAAGGGAAGTTTGGGAAGGGAATCATTCTGTGGTTGACTTGGGGGTGGGTGCAGTGGGACAGGGAATAAAACCCATGAGCTTGCATTTACTCCAATCAATCAACAAGCATTGTTAATCACCTACTTTGTGTCAGGCACCATACTTAGTTCATGAACTTTGGCAGAAGAGGTCCAAGGAGACCAAGGGATGTGTTTTGTTGTTGAATTTCCCTGTCGACCTGGCTTGACATTGTCTCACCACAGGTATGGGGATGAGAATTGGAAACAACTATAGCTACCGTTGGCATTTTTTAAAAGTCTGAAGTGGGACTTTTATTGAGCTTGGAGGCTTGAACTATCTTTTACTATCACCCAGAAAAGCCCTTTTTATGAGAAGGAAATGCTAAATCCTTTAAAAAATGTTCTGCACATTCAAGCCTGAGAGAAATGAATCCTGACTGGAGGGATTGTGTTCAGCCCAGTCTTAGTCTTCGTGGGATGAACAGGAGTTACCCTGACTTCTGCAAGGTCAAACAGAGGTATCTTTTTGATCAGGCTGGAAATCAATCATGGAAAGATGATTTTGCTGCAGCTCCTCAGCCTACCATTTAAAACTCTCCACCTCATATTTAAAGCCCTATCTACCTCTCCAAACAGATTTTACATAACTCCTGTCCATGCACTGAAGGATGTGCTGATAAATGTTTCACAATCAGCTCCCCAGGTGGGTGGATGGGTAGGAAACATGTACATAATAACGGGCTTTTATGCTTAATCTCCATTATCAAATTTTTCTCCACCGTTTTCTTAAGTCTAGAGTCCAGAGGTGTCAAAGTTGCAGCTATAGCCCACAAAATTCCAGAGTAAAACCCAAACCAGATCAAAATATCATTTGGAAATGTTTAACAAAAATTTTAAAATACAATACAACAGGGGGCAGCTAGGTGGCACAGTGGATAATGCACCGGCCCTGGATTCAGGAGGACCTGGGTTCAAATCTGGGCTCAAACACTTGATACTTACTAGCTGTGTGACCTTGGGCAAGTCACTTAACTCTCATTGCCAAACCAAAAAGAAAAATACAATACAACATAGATGATACTAATCTGTGGTTTTCTAAGTCAATATGCACTCTGCAGGGATCAGTTTCTATTGGAGTTCGACTACACTAGTAGACAATCAATTAAACAATCAATCATTCTGATTTGTAGTACTTGCCTCTGTCCCAGTTGTAAATGCTTACTTACATGGAGAATTTAACAATTGACTCTCAGGAACCAATTCAAGGTGGCTCCAGCATGCCCCTACATGTAATCTATGTTCAACCTCAGCTTTGTAATTCTGAACACGTCACTTAACATTTTGGTGCCTCAGTTTCCTCGTCTGTAAAATGATCTTCCTATGATTCCCTTAGTCCTAACTCCCTAAATTACCTTGTAGTTACACATCTCTGTACCTGTTGTTTCTCCCCGCCACCCCCCGCCTCTGCCCCCTGTTCCTGTAGTAGAATGGAAGATTCTTGAGGACAAGGTCTGTTTTCTTCTCTTTTTATCCCCATGCCTAACTCAATGCCTGGTTTAAGTAATAAGGGTTTAATCAACAGTCTGTTGAGTTGAAGCAGAAATGCTAAAACATCAATGAAGAACTATGTAAAGCAATTGGTGCCAACAGGAATCAAAAGCAATATAAATTAGGAAAGCATTGATTGTGATATCCAGCCACCAAACTCTGGCTTCAGTAGGGTGCCCTGAACCAAGAGAGGGAATAACCAGAGGGAGATTTCAGCATCAAAAGAAAGAAAAAAACCAGTCTGTCATGAACTCCCTAGATCATTTAAATATTCTGTTGAATCTAGACAGGGCTTGTGATCCAGACTTCAGGGGGATGATAGCAGAAGAGGTTGAGAAACCAAAGACTGGCTCCAGCCCAACATCCCATGTGGTAGAATTGCCTTGTCACAATGCAATAACTAATGGCTGACATTTATATGGCCCTTTCCAGTTTTTCAAAGTGCTGCAAAGACATGGTCTCATTTAAGCCTCCAAGGGAAGAAGGAAGGAAGGAAGGAAGGAAGGAAGGAAGGAAGGAAGGAAGGAAGGAAGGAAGGAAGGAAGGAAGGAAGGAAGGAAGGAAGGAAGGAAGGAAGGAAGGAAGGAAGGAAAGAAAATAAGCACATATTAAGCACATAATAATGGCAGCTAGGTGGTGCCATAGTGCTTAGAGCACTGGGCCTGAAGTCATGAAGAATCATTTTCCTGAGTTCAAATCCAGCCTCAGACACTTACTAGCCGTGAGACCCTGGGCAAGTCACTTAACCCTGTTTACCTCAGTTTCTTCAGCTGGAAAAGGAGCTAGAAAAGGAAATGGCAAACAGCTCCCATATGGGATTCAAGAAGAATCAGACACAGCTCAAGAACAACAATAATGCAGGCACTGTGCTAAGCATTTTTGTGTGTGTGTGTGCTAGGCATTTTACAAATATCTTGTTTAATCCTCACAACAACCCTGAGACATAGGTACTAATTTTTTCCCTCCACTATACAGTTAAGGAAAGTGACATAAGTTAAGTGGCTTGCCCAGGGTCATACGACTAATCTGTATCTGAGACCAGATTTGAACTCAGATCTTCCTTATTCCATTATATACTATAACATCTCCTTAAAAACATTGAGACAACAGAAGTATAAATATTCCCATCCTCCTCTTAAAGGCGAGGGAATTGAGGCCAAGCAAGATAAGGTGAGGTATCCATAGTCATACCAGTGGTAAGTGGCAGAGCAAGGCTCCAAACCCAGGCCCTCTGACCCCTTATCCAATGCTCTTTCTTTAATATGAGAAAGCCTAGAGAGAATTCAGAGAATCATAGAGTTAAAACTAGGAGGGACTTCAGAGGCCACGTGACCCAAATCCCTCTCTTGCAGATGAGAAAGCTGAGGCCCTGAGAGGTTAAAGGTCAAAGAGATTTGAATCCAGACCCTGTGACTCCTGACCCAGGGCTCTACCTATGGCAACACACCACCCAGAGACAAGACAAAAGCCAGATCTCCTGACTCCTGGGTCATTGCTCTTTTACTATCTTTAGATACCAATTTACAATTTTTGTTGCCATATTACATATGCATATCTATTGATATGATATGTATATAGAGGTAAGAGGCAGCCTAGCTTGGTGGCCGGATCTCTGGGTTTAGAGTCAAGAAAACTTGAGTCCAAATCTCAACTTTAACATTTATTAAGAGATGATCACGTCACTCAAATTTTATGTGCCTGTGGAAGCTCCCTAGGACATATCTGTTAAGTCATAGATGTATTGTGAGCCTTCTTTTTGGAAGGATTTTCTACACCTGAGGAAGCTAGATAGTATAGCTGGGCCTGGAGTCAGGAAGACCTGGGTTCAAATTTAGCCTTGGATATTTGGTAGCTGTGTGATCCTGGACAAGTCACTTAACATCTGTCTGCCTCAGTTTCCTCAACTGTAAAATGAGAATAATAATAGTATCCATTGCCCAGGGTTCTTGTGAGGATCAAATGAAATAATAAATAAATAAAGCACTTAGCCTCAGTGCCTTAATAAATGCTTCTTTCCTTCCTTTCCTCTTTATTTCCCTCCTTCCCTCTTCTATTCTGTCCTTCCTTCTTTCCTTCCTATCTTCCTTCCTTTGCTAACCCTAACCCTTGCTTTCTTCTTTCCTTCCTTACTTCCCTCCTTCCTGCTTTCCCTTTTCCCTCATTCCTTCCCTCCTTCCTTCTCTCCTTTTCTTCTTTCCTTTCTTTCCTCCTTCCTCCCTTCCTTTGCTCTTTCCTCCCTTCCTTCTTTCTTCCATTCCTTTCTTCTTTCTTTCTTCCCTTCCTTCCTTCATTTCCCACAGGGATAAAATTATAGTATTTCCCAGTATTTGACAGCAGGTCAACAGACCAACAGATTAAGAAATTGAGTTTCCTAAAGCTTTCAGTATTATTCAGAACCCGATAGCTCTCCAAAAGCCTATAGGAATACACAAAACTACATAGAGGCAAGAGATCTAGGCAGAAGGGTCTCTGGGCTCTACGAACTGTCAATATGATTAGAATAGCTAACCAATGAATTTTTACTTCTGTGAAGTTCATCCTATGAAGGATCACTTGCTCCTCAATTTTTGGCTGTAAATGGTACCATAGAAAACAGAAGATCTTGACCTCCTTGATAAGTACACAGAAATGGAGCCTCCTTTTAAGTCCCTGATGGATGACAGGTCTCTTCTTTAAACAGGTGGAAGTCAGGGCCAAGACATGCCCCATCTGAAAGGCATCAGTTGCTGATGCCATGACTCAACATGGTGGCTGGGGGATGGGAGAGAGGTCATATGCTTACCTAGGATTCCCCTCTTTCTCAGAAGCCTTGCATTCAACAGCCAATGTGTTGAGTGTGGTTTTTGGTTTGGTTTTGGTTTGGTTTTTTTTTGTTTTTTGTTTTTTGTTTTGCGGGGCAATGGGTGTTAAGTGACTTGCCCAGGGTCACACAGCCAGTAAGTGTCAAGTGTCTGAGGCCGGATTTGAACTCAGGAACTCCTGAATCCAGGGCCGGTGCTTTATCCACTGCGCCACCTAGCCGCCCCCTGTTTTTTTTTAAATAAAAGTATTTTATTATTTTCCAGTTACATGTAGAGATAGTTTTCAACATTTGTTTTTATAAGATTTCAAATTTCAAATTTTTCTCCCTCCCTCCCCTCCCTCCCCCCACCCCAAGACAGCAGGTAATCTGATATAGGTTATATATGTACAATAACATTAAACATATTTCTGCATTTGTCATGTTATAAGAGAAGAATCAGAGCAAAAAGGAAAAACCGCAAAAAAAGAAAAACAATAGCACCAAAAGCAAAAGAAATGGTATGGTTCAATCCGCATCCATATTCCACAGTTCTTTTTTTTATGGATTTGGAGAGTCTTTTCCATCATGAGTCCTTTAGAACTTTCTTCTACCATTGTACAAGAATCAAGTCTATCACAGATGATCAACACATAATGTTGATGATACTGTGTACAATGTTCTTCTGGTTCTGCTCATCTCACTCATCATCAATTCATGCAAATCCTTCCAGGTTTCTTTGAACTCCTCCTGCTCATTGTTTCTTACAACACAATAGAATTCCATTATATTCATATACCACAACTTGTTCAGTCATTCCCCAATTGATGGGCAGCCCCTCAATTTCCAATTCCTTGCCACCAAAAAAACCCAGCTATAAATATATTTGTACATGTGGGTCCTTTTCCCTTTTTTATGATCTCTTTTGGAAAAAGACCCAAAAGTGGTATCGCTGGGTCAAAGGGTATGCATAGCTTTATAGCCCTTTGGGCATAATTCCAAATTGGCTGAGTGTGTTTTTCACCATGCTTTTTGTTAGGCTGCATCTGCTCCTCATTTCCAGGGTTCTCAATCATTTACATCTTCAGAATGTTGGTCTGTATTTGTCTCTCACATCACTGAAGCTGGTACTCAAACATCTTAACAGTAAGGGAGTCACTGGAAACTCCCATCTCTAGAGAGCTTTAAAAACAGCAAAGAACTACATCAGTTGTATGACCTTGCACAAATTACTTGAACTCTTTGGATTTTATTTGTGAAGAGGTTAGATTCTGAGATCCTTCCAAGTTCTAAATCTATGACCTATCATTTGCCAACCTAACATATGTATTACCTAGAAAAATAAGGATTTATTTTCATACAAAAGAATGCAGGATAGAGTAGTAGAAAGAGACCTAAGTTTGGTCACCAATTTACTGTGTAATTTACCTTTCTAGACTTCAGTATCCTCATTAAGAAAATGGATACATGACTTAGATATAAAGTGAGATATTAAAAGAAAATTTGAAGAAAATTGTTAAAGATAGGTAAACAATTTATGAATAAACAAGAGATAGAAATAGGACATTAAAATGGGTAATTTTGATTACATTAAATTAAAAAGCTTTTGTGTAAATAAAACCAATGTAGCCAAGATCAGAAGGAATGTAGAAGATTAGGGTAAAATTTTTATAGACAGTTTCTCAGGTAAAGGTTTCATATCTCAAATATATAAAGAACTTTGTCAAAACTCTAAGAATACAAGCCATTCCCCAAATGATAAATGGTCAAAGGATATGAACAGAGTTTTCCAATGAAATCAAAACAATTTATATTCATATAAAAATGTTCTGTATCATTATTAGTTAGAGAAATATAAATCAAAACAACCTTGAGATATCATTTTATACCTATCAAATTTGTTAAAATGATAAAAGGGGAAAGTGACAAATGTTGGCAGGAATGTGGAAAAATTGGGACACTAATTTACTGTTGGTAGAACTGTGAACTAATCCAACCATTTTGGAGAACAATTTGGAATTATGCCCAAAAGGTTATAAAACTTCCTACACCCTTTTACCCAGAAATATCACTATTAGGTCTGTGTTTCCCAAGATGATTAAGACAAAAGGAAAAGAATCTATATATTCTAAAAATATTTACAGCAGCTTCCTTTGTAGTAGCAAAGAACTGGAAATTGTAGGGATCCCTGTCAATTGGGGAATGGCTGAATAAATTGTGGTAAAAGATCATGATGGAATACTATTGTGCTATAAAAAATGATGAGCTCAAAAATTTTAGAAAAACATGGAAAAATTTACACAAAATAGTGAAGAGTGAAATGAGCAGAACAAAGAGAATGTTGAAGAGAATAACAACAGTATTGTTTTTAGAACAACTTTGAGCAACCAAGTCATTTTGACCATTATAAATTCCCAAATTAACTACAAAGGGCAAACAAAGACACTATCTGCCTACAAAGAAAGAACTGAAAAATAGAAGTATGTATAGTATGGTTTTTACATATTTGTGTTTAATGGTAGCCATCTCTAGAGTGGGGGCTGAGGTGGTGAGGAAGAGGAAAAAGTTACATGAAAATTTTATTATATATTTAAAAGGAAAAGTAAGTTGTACAAAATAGATTTGCAGTTTCATGTGTGATCCCCTTTTTTTCCTCTTCCACTTTGTTGTGGAAATGTTTGTTTTATTTCTTAAGTTCAGAATAAAAATAATTAATTTAAAAAAAAAGAAAATGAGAGATGTAGACTCTAAAATTCTCCCTGCTTCTAAATTCTCGAGCTCCACTGTTTGGCAACCTCTGATTTGCCAAACATCATGCAAAGTGCCAGGCTGGATAAATCAAAAGAAGGAATTAAGGAGAAAATCAATAATCTCAGATATGCAGATGATACCATTTTGATGACAAAAAGTGAAGAAGAATTAAGAAGCCTCTTGATGATGATGATGAGAGAGAAGAGTGTAAAAGCTGGCTTGAAATTGAACATGAAAACAAACTAAGATCATGGCAACTGGTCCCATCTCTTCCTGGCAAAAGAGAGGGAAAAGCAATAGCAGCAGTGTCAGATTTCATACTCTTGGGCTCAAAGATCACTGCAGATAGCAGATGGAGCCATGAAATTTAAAGACATTTGCTCCTTAGAAGGAAAGTTTCGGCAAATCTGGACAGCCTACTAAAAAAGAAGAGATGTCATTTTGCAGACATAGGCTGATATAGTCAAAGCTATGGTTTTTCCAGTGGTAATACATGGCTGCGAAAGTTGGTCTATGAGGTAAGCTGAGGCTGGCAGAATTGACACTTTTGAGTTGTGGGGCTGGATAAGTCTTCTGAGAGTCCCTTGGCCAGCAGGGAGGTCAGATCAGTCAATACTTAAAGAAATTAATTCAGTCTATTCATTGGAAGGACAAATACTGAAGCTGAAGCTTAAATACTTTGGGCACATAATAACAAGACAGGACTCATTGGAAAAGACCCTGATATCGGGGAAGATCGAGGGCAAAAGGAGAAGGGTGTGGTAGAGGATGAGATGGAAATAGTATCATGGAAGCAATGAGCATGAGTTTGGACGGACTTGGGGAGATAGTGGAGGCTAGAAGGGCTGGGCGTGCTATGGTCCATGGGGTCACAAAACGTCAGAGACAATGGAATGAACGAACAACAATTTGCTCATCTCAAAGGCATAAAAAGAAAAAAAAATCTCATTAAGAAAGGTAAAACCTTTCAGCTTTGAGTGACCTCTGCTCCTCAAGACCCCAGAGCACCTCAAAGTTCAAAGGTAAACTATATTTTTGCCTCCAAGTAAGGATTCAGTAGCTACTATTACCAGGGAAGACCATTTTTTCTGTAGACAATGCTCGCTTCCCTAGAACCTTGAAGGACACCAGGTCAGCAGGTCAAAAGAATAACAGACTGAGCCCCAGGAAATTGTCTCATTTATTCAGCAGGCTAGTAACCATCTTTTGGCTCAGCTAAGGATATTTCAAATTAGAATCCACAACATCTTAATTTGACAAATATGATTCCCCTACCAGATATTAAGTTACACATTAGAGATAAACATACAAACTTAAAAATCTTACCCTCTTTTGTTTGCTGGCACCAACCAATGTACTCTTAGGTCAAGACATGCTTGTTTCAGACAACTGCCATTTCTATAGTATTTAAACTCCAGCATGCCTCAACCAGTAGGGAGGTATTTGCAAATCAGTGAGTGGAAATAATAACAGGATATTTTTTCTTTAACTTTCTTTTTGAATTATCTTTTAAAAATATATTTATGTCTTTAGCTTTGCATCATCTTCACTTCTAAATATATTCCTCTACCCTCTCCTACCCAGAGAAACATCCTTTAATAACAAAGAATAAAAAAGAAAGAGGGTGAAAACTGTTCAGCAAAATCAAGCAACATACCAACTGTAGCTGTATATGGAATATTCCACATCCCTCCTCTAGCATCTCTGAGAAAGGCAGAGAAATACATTTTTACATATCTTCCTTAGGGACAAATTTGGTTATTATAATTGATAATTATATATAATAGTTGATATATATATGTATATGTGTTCATATATGTGTTCATAGTGGGCAGCTAGGTGGCACAGTAGATAGAGCACTGGACTTGGAATCAGGAAGACTCATCTTCATTAGTCCAAATCTGGTCTCAGACACTTACTAGCTGTATGCCCTTGAACAAGTCACTTAACCCTGTTTGCCTCAGTTTCCTTGGTTGTAAAATGAGCTTGAGAAGGAAATGGGAAACTACTCAAGTATCTTTGCCAAGAAAACCCAAAAATGGGGTTACAGAGAGTCAAACAGAATTGAACAACTACAACAACAACATAGTTTATAATGAAACAGCATCCGATCCAGTTTGGGGTTGGGGAGGAAGGGTTTGGTTGTTCTTGTTCTCTCCATTTCATTGCTATAGTTACTGTTGGGGTTGTGGATTTTAAAGAAATTAGTGAAAGCTCATTTTTATTACATTTCCCCCACTCTCTTTTTGGTTTTCCTCTTGAGTTTTTCTTGGTGGAGTTGGGAGGGAAGGGGATTGAAGAGCTTGGATCCCTTCACTCCCCTCACTTCCACATGTTGGATCATTCTCAAATACAGAATCTTTCATTTATTTTGCTGATGTGCCCATTCTTAAGTAAGTGAACAAAGAGAAAAAAGGAGAAGTCTCTCTCCACTTACATTCTAAAGGGAAAGAAGGCACTTCTCAGCATCATACGAACATAGATTTAGAGCCAGAAGGGGTCTTAGAAATCATCTAGTCCAACCTCCTCATTTTGCAGGTGAACAAACAGTCCCAGAGAGATAAAGTGACTTGCCTAAAGTCACATGTATAGAAAGTGGCAGAGATGGGATTTGAACACAGGTTCTTTGACTCTGGTGCTGTCCACTGTACCATACAATCTTCTATATGAGTGAAATGAAAAACATTTTGGGCTCGGAATTAAGACTTAGGATCTAGCCCCAGATTTTCTACTTGAATGACCTTGAGTAACTCAATTCATTTTGGGTGTTTCCTCCTATGTAAAATAAAGATATTGGATTAGATAACTTTTTGCAGGGCAATGAGGGTTAAGTAACTTGCACAGGGTCACACAGCTAGTAAGTGTCAAGTGTCTGAGGCTGGATTTGAACTCAGGTTCTCCTGAACCCAGGGCCAGTGATTTATCCACTGCACCACTGAGCTGCCCCCTAGATAACTCCTAAAGTCCCTTCTAGCTCTAACAATCTGTGTGACCATGGGATATCTTTGTTCCTGAACAGCACCGAATTAATTACTGATTTTAAAAAGCCATTGAATATAGTTCTTATTAATTAAAAGCCCTTTCTTTTTAAAAAAGCTTAATTTCTATCTTTCATTTTAAAATCACCTTCATTTCCAAATATCCCTTCTCTATCCCCTCCCCTATAACAAAGACTAAGAGAGAAAGAGACAGAGACAGTGGCAGAATCAAAGATATTATCAGAGACAGAGAAGTTGAACAAAACTAACCAGCACATCAGCCAAGTCTGACATAGTATCTGTATGACGTTGAGCAAATCATTTTCCAGTTTCTTGTTTTGGTTTCCTCATTTGTAAAATGAGGGGTCTGGATCAGATGGTCCCCAATGTCCCTTCCAACTCTAAATCTATGATATGGTGGTCCCATATGCAATGTTCTGCAGCAAGAATCCCCCACCTCTGCAAAGAAGGGAGGAAGATACATTGTCCGAGGTCCTTGCTGCTGCTGAGGCTGTTCATGTTTTGGAACCAGAAAGGGTGGGGAGCAATAAGACCTTGATGACAGGATTTGAACTGAAATAGAGATAGAATCCCCTAGGAGGACTGAGTCCTACAGTCCTAGGAGTCAGAGTTGCCTTCTGTAGACAAATAATACATTGCTTTTCCATACCAAGTGCTTGTCCAGATGTTCATGTGGACTATTTGTGCCCAACCTGTGGCATAGCCTTCTGAGCTCATGTTGGTCTGATCAGCCACAGTTAGACATTTTGTACCTTGACTCCAACATAGTAAGGTCACTTGGTCCTCTTCAAGCACAAAGGGCACCAACCAACCAACCAGCCAGCCAACTAACAAGAGTCCACTTGGCCATTCCCTAACATCTCCCATTTGGAGGATAGGAACTCAGTTAAGGATACTTGCCAGCATCAATCCCCTCAATGTACATGTACATGTACATGTTTGTAAATGTATGCACTGTGCACACCTGAGTGCATGTGTGCATGCACACACATACACATTCTTGCCATGGCATCAAAACCATCTCACTCAAGGCCCTGTGAACTCCTTGGTTACATTCTCCCCTCATTGTCCCTACATCCCTATTCTTCCAGCCCTCAGTGTCTCAAGATAGACCATAAGCCCTCCCTTGTGTGAGTCAAAACATATTGTAACAAAAGCTTTATTACTGGCTTGTCAGACTGCTTTTGGGAACACCTCCTTTAAACCTTCAAACCATGGGAACAGACTGGGACAGCCCCCAAGCCTAACTGATTAATATTTTGGGCACATACTGATGGCATTTTTACTGCATGATACTTTGGGGAACTACCTAGACTGCTCTGGCAGAGAAATGGCATATAAATAACATTTAGTATTATTATTATTGGGCTAGAGTCTCATTCTGGGAAACTCGGGGAATTTAAATGCTCAAATGTATTCATTAGCAATGTTCTACTATTCACCTTCCTCCAAGAGCATAGTGGGAGAAGTGGGAGAGGGGCTGTATGAAGAGGAGAAGTTGATAGCATAGCATAGACATTTGGAAGATAATTTGCACACCTTTAGCTCAGTTATAATGAATAACATATATAGGGAAGGTATATAGGGAACCTTGTTCCCTATGTTTCACTTATCTTTTAATTCCCTTGTGAGGGAGGTAAAGATGCACAGGAGTGTGATGGTAAATGTTTAACAATGGGCTCTCAAAAAAATGTACACATCACACTTTTAAGTTTAATCTGCATAATATTATTTTCTCCATCATCTTCTTGAGTCTAAATAATCAACAAAACAATAAATCAAGCCATTGTATGTAGCTTGCTGGGGTTGAAATCCTCAGACTGAAAATTTAACAGTCAGATCTCCATAGTCACTTTAAGCTGCCTCTAGCACATCCCTGGATTGGAGGGGTTATGCTTGGTTTTTCTTTACTAACTGGTCAGTTTGTCTCAGTGATTTCCTTGAGGTCCAATGAGTAAGGAGGTTGAGAAGCATTGACCTAGGAGCCAGGTTTCTTGGGTTTGAGCCCACACTTTACCACTAACTTTGGCCAAGTCCTTTGACCAGACCAGGTTCCCTCATCTATACAATGGAGTTGATAAGGTTTACACAATATACTTCACAAGGTTACTTCAAAAGTTTTCTCTTTCATCAGTTAAAAAAGCAATGTGATACAGTAGAAAGAGCCCTGGCTTTGGAGTCAGAGGACCTGATGTTAACTAACTACTTGTGTGACCCTAAGCAAGTCACAACCACTTTAGGCATCAGTTTCTTTAACTGTAAAATGAAGGGGTTGGCTTCCAAGGGGCCTTATAACTCTAAATCCCATGTTCCTATTTCAATTAATGGTAGTGGCAGTGGCAACATTTTCATCCTGAGGGCATCAGAAGGTTATCTTAGCCTGGAAGATGAAGGAGTCAGTGACAGCAAATTATTTTGCTTTACACCAGTAAGATAAGATCTAGAGGAAAAGGGCAGTTTTACTTTAAGAGACACAATAGTGGATAAAGCACTGGCTCTGGATTCAGGAGGACCTGAGTTCAAATCTGGCCTCAGACACTTGACACTTACTAGCTGTGTGACCCTGGGCAAGTCACTGAATCCTCATTGCCCCCCCCAAAAAAAACAAAGACAAGAGGAGGCAAAATAAAATATAAACTCCTTGGGAGTTATTTGGTTAAATTTTTATTTACTTATATGTATACCTATAAGGCCCTCTCTGGGTTACTCTCCCACCTTGGAACTCATACTTGAAGGTGAGGGACCCAAACAGTAATTTCCACCTAGAGGTTCTAGGAGTAGTCTATGGGACCACTCTTCAAAAACTATAGAAAAAACTTAAAAGCCCCCACCAGTACGCTTCCCCCTAACAGCCAGCCCATAGATATTATGAGCTCTTAGCAGAGATATTTACTACAATGGCATAATAAAAACATTAACTACAAAACATTTCCTACATAAACCTGGGGTATATTCTCCCACAAATATACATAGAGCCCATAGGAAGAGTTGGCATAAATTTGGAATGCAATAACTAGGACAGACACATAGCAAACCCATGTGGCCAAGGTAGCTCACAACTGCAGTACTACAGGACCCTATTGTCCTTTCTTTCTTTCTTTAAACAATTCTCATATAAATCCACTTAGGTACAATCTCTGCTGAGAGAATTGCCCATCTGGATTCCTAGGGTCTTCTGCTCTCTATAGCTTAATTCTTACTCACCAAGGCTGTTTCTGCCTTGAGTTCAGTGTTCGCTCTCTTTTCTGCTTATAGAGGCCACATTCCTTGTAACTGTTCCCTCCCTGGGGTGACTATTTCTCTATATCCATTTTTTTTTGCCTGAAGCCTATGTCTCTGTTCTCTCTATTGTGTTTAAGCCTCTCTCAAGCCAATAAGCTCTCAAACCACTTGATGGAGTTTCTACCTCTGGGTGAGATGCTGCTAGATACCATGGCCAATGAGGGAAAAGAGGGAGAGAAATCTCCTCATCACCCCTTTGCAGAGCTTTCAAAACAAAACTTTCCTGCCACCCCTAGGGCCTAAATACTTAAAACCTTACAAAGGCACATCAAATTTTTGCTTTTCAAATGTAGCTTCTACCTTTAATTCTATCAGAGAAAGGTGCTCACGCATCATGAAGGGATCAAGGAATAGACTGTATCTAATGTATAACTCATTAACATCTTGTGATTACACAACTGAACTGAATATAACAATTATAGGTGCCACAAGGAGCAATGGAACAAGTCATGACAGGGGTAAGTCAGCTGCTGAATAATACCAGTCATGATGACTAGTTTTATCTTCTATTGGTAAAAAAAGAAAAAAAATAAGCCCATCAACATTTATATATTGTTTCCCCTAATCTTAAATAAGCCCCTTGAGAGCAGAAACCATGTTGATTTTGTCTTGGCATACCCAGTTCTGGGCATAAGATCTGGCACATACTGGGTACTTATTCTCATTACTAGAAATAATAATTAGCATTTACATAGTGCTTGAAGGTTTGCAAAATGCTTTCCATGTGTCATGGATCACAGGATCATAGAGTTAGAAATGGAAGGGACCTTAGTGAGACCATCTAAGGACTTTCTCAAGGTCACACACTTAATTAATGCTCATTGAATGGAATGAAATGGAATTCAGTTGAATTAGGAGTCTCACCAGGGCTGACATATAAGAGGATCTGTACTCCAGTTCTCCTAAGGTCCTCAGATTCTATGATTCTAAATCACAGCAACATAGATGCACCAAGCTAGAAAGGCTATCTGCCTCAACATAGGGACAAAGTATAAATTGTCCCAAACCAATGGATGTCTTAATTTCTAGGCTGTAAAATGTTCGTGGATGATGTTGTGTTTGGTGCATTGGACTCCAAAAGTCTACTTCTCCCTCAGTTAAATATATAGTTATTCTCAATTAATCTGCCTAGGATCTCCTGAGTTCAGGAGTTCTAAGCTATGAAGGTTGGATGGCCAAAATAAATTTAGCCCCCAGGAGTGGGAGACTTACCAGGATGCCTGAGGAGAAGTGAGCTGGCCCGGGTTAAAAACAAAGGAGATGGGGGCAGCTAGGTGGCACAGTGGATAGAGCACCGGCCCTGGAGTCAGGAGTACCTGAGTTCAAATTCGGCCTCAGACACTTAACACACACTTACTAGCTGTGTGACCCTGGCCAAGTCACTTAACCCCAATTGCCTCACTAAAAAAACAAAACAAAACAAAAAAACAAAGGAGATGGGGCAGCTAGGTGGCACAGTGGATAGAGCACTGGCCCTGGATTCAGGAGGACCTGAGTTCAAATCCGGACTCAGACACTTAACACACACTTACTAGCTGTGTGACCCTGGGCAAGTCACTTAACCCCAATTGCCTCACCAAAACAAAAACAAAAACAAAACAAAACAAAAACAAAGGAGATGGGGGTGGGGAAGCTAGGTGGCACAGTGGATAAAGTACCAGCCCTGGATTCAGGAGGACTTCAAATCAAATTTGGTCTCAGATATTTGACACTTACTAGCTGTGTGACCATGGGCAAGTCACTTAACCTTCATTGCCCCTCACAAAAAAAAGCAGATCAAAAGTCCTATGATGTGGTCAGTGCTAGCGGCAAACCCATGAATAGTCCCTGTCCTGCCAATCTAGCTGTGATATGGAGACCCAGTCTTTAAAAACAAATAAAAACAGATCTGCCTAATAATCCACACGGGAAAAACCAAGTGGATGAAAAATTCCTACTGCCTAGTATGACATGCATTTTATGGCAACAATTGAATTAGTTCATCACCACATATATCTGGGACAAGTATGACTGATGGTCAATGAGCTAGCTCCAGAGCTGGATAGGAAGAGGGAATCTGACTAGATCACATTTGGGAAATCAAGCTGTTCATTACTACAAAAGCCCATCACTTAAAATAGCAATATCCTTCCAGAAATGCTGCCTTGCTGAGAATCATGGAATGACACAATTTATGAAGAACTGAAAATTATTACCAGTAACCCAAATATCGATAGAAAGTTACATAGAGTGTCTAAATCAGCTTCAGCATATTACCAGTGATGACTAGTATCATGGTGTGGCATAAAAAGCATTAGCTTTACATATACAACTAAAAAATCGTTACATGGGCTCATATAGCAAGAACAAAAGAAACAGTTGATTGCCCTGAATGTTGCACTTATATCTGTGAAATATTAAAAGGAAAACACAGGATTTAGAGTTAGACAATCTGAGTTCAAATCCTGTCTCTCCCAGTTACTATTTGTGTGCCCTTAGAAAAATTACTTAACCTCTATGGACTTCATCAGTAAAATTAGGGAATTGAAATAGATACCCACTAAGGTCCCTTCCATCACTTAGATCTGATCCTATGAACCAATGGAGGATTTCTGTAAAAACATGAACAAGAATTGAACATGATGAGAGGTCATATGGTACAATGGGAGAGAATACTGGGTTTAAAGTCAGAGGACCTAGGTTCAAAACTTTGTGCTGTTTGACAAATTCATTCATTTCTTTGGTCTTGGTTTGCCTTCATCTGCAAAATGGGGGATTGGACTCAATGACCTCTGAGGGCCATTTTAGCTCTGAGTCTGTGTAACTGTGGATGAAAAGATGGAGTTTCATCTGTACCACTAGAGGGAAGGAGTGCCCACATTGATGAGGTCACAAGTCCATCAAAGTATCTAAATATCCATTGTTAGTGGATCAAGACTCTTCCCTTGCCATGAACCATTTTAGTGATCATGCCTCTTGCAGCCAATAAGGTCTTCCTTCCATCTCACCTAATTGCCTGCTGTTGTAGATGAAGCTCATTTCCTTTTGTTTGAGTTGGGGGGAACAACCCTGTCTGGTTTGCTCAATTCTGGTTCAGTGTCTTATTTAGATTTCTAAAAGAATAATGGCTTGCATTTAAATATAACATTGATTCCATTAAGTTTCTTGATTAGAATAAAAATAACACATATTTCTACTACTCATATTAATACATTTAAGTAGAGCATTAAGATTTATAGAAAAATTCCCTCATTAAATGCCTGTGAAACAGGTAGCATTAGTATCCTAATTTACACATGGGGAAATTGAGGCTCAGGGAAGTTTAAGAGCAGGACTCAACCCCAAGATTTCTGAGTATTTTCCACTGGATCACACTGCCTTCCTGTGAGAATCCTCTGTTGTTTTCTCATAGAGATTTCTTTAAATTAGCCCTAGTCCAACCAGAGAATGACAGATCTTGGGTTTAGGGATGTTTTTTTTCCCCCAAACAGCATCTGCTCTGAATAAAGTGTCTCTTCCTAGACATTCCTCCCTCCTCCTGCTGCCCTACTGTCCTTTTCCCCTCTGCTTCTCTGACTGAGATTTAAAATTAAGCTATAAGAACTAATGTAGCATCTATCTATCCATCAGATAAAGATCAACTAAGGATAGTTAGTTCTGTGCCCCAGGCAAAGATGATAATACAGTCAGTCTCTTAAAGGCTTGATTGAAGGATTTTATTGTTATTATAAGGATGCATTTCTTTTAAAAGTTTAGAGCTTTTTTTTTTAATCGTGGGTTGTGTTTCACCGAGATTCATTTTCTGTAAATAGTCTAGTCCATGGGAAATAGAGAGGTCTCAGAAAGTAACAGTATCACGTCCTTCTGTAACTCTCCTTCTAGAAAAAGCACTATCTTCTGAGCTATTAACGCCTATTAGCAATCTGGGTCGGTCACGGTTATTCCTGGAAACCACTTCCATGGCTGGACCCAGCTTTAAGAAAACAGAAGGGTCCACAGAACAACCTGCTCTTTTCAGAATACAGAGGAAGGGAGGAATGGACAATATGACCTTCTTTCTGAATCTTTAAATGGGACTTTTAAAGCTTTAAGGCTCAGATGATAACAGCCTGTTGTTATATATTTTCTCACTTGAGGCTCACAATAGCCCTGAAAGTTATTATCCCCATTTTCAGTAAAGGAAACTGAGGCCAAGAGATTAGTTATTTGCTTGGGATCACACAGCTAGCTATTAAGTGTGTAAAGAAGATTTGAACTGAGGTATCCCCAAATCCACTCCCTTGTTCTCCAACAAGAACCTAAAGGGGTGGGCAGCTAGGTGGTGCAGTGAATAGGGCACTGGCCCTGGATTCAGGAGGACCTGAGTTCAAATCCAGCATCAGACACTTGACACTTACTAGCTGTGTGACCCTGGGCAAGTCACTTAACCCCCATTGCCTCGCCCCCCCCCCCAAAAAAAAGAACCTAAGGGGTAAAGTGGCTAGAGAGCTGGGTCTGGAGTCAAGAAGACCTGAGTTCAAACTGAGCCTCAGAAATATGCTAGCTTATGACCCTGGACAAGACATTTAACCTCTGTCTGCCTCAGTCTCCTTAACTGTGAAGTGGGAATGATAATAGCCTTGGTGCTGAGATGAAATGAATTTTCCTGAATAAGAATGCTTTGAAAAACATCAAGGTTATTATTATTATTATTATTATTAGTCCATTCAAATTTTTATCCTGAAATTTTTGCTATTTTCATCGAGTAGCCATTTTTTTTTTGGTGAGGCAAGTGGGGTTAAGTGACTTGCCCAGGGTCACACAGCTAGTAAGTGTTAAGTGTCTGAGCCTGGATTTGAACTCAGGTCCTCCAGAATCCAGGGCTGGTGCTCTATCCACTGCGCCACTTAGCTGCCCTTAATTCTTTTTTGTTTTTGTTTTTGTTTTTTAGTAGCCATTTTTTAAGCTCCAGCAACTGATCTGCAGTCTTTCCTTACTTCTTAGTCCAATAGACATTAATGTCTACTTCTTGCCTCTAACAACCTGTAACCCTGAGGCTACTTAGACAACCTCTTGGGCTCAGAGAGCCATTTCAGGAAAGCCTGTAAGGGCCTGGTGGAAATTGCTACATTTACATTTTCCAACTTCATTAAATGCCTTCTACCATGGCAGGGTCTTGGAAAGGGTACTGAGGTCCCAAACAACTCCTTTTAGTATAGCTTGAGTGAAACCAGGTACATTCCCACTACCTACTGCTAAACCAAAGGGTCTTAACCTAGGGTCTATACATCTCCAAGGCATCTGTGGAAGGAATTCAAGGGGCCCTGGAACCTGGACAACAACAATAAACAACAACAACCACGCCTTTATTTTCACTAACTGCTGACATTAGCATTTCCTTCAATTCAGCTGTGTATCTGATTCTTCATGACCCCATGTGAGGTTTTCTTGGCAGAGATACTGGAGTCATTTGCCATTTCCTTCTCCAGTTTATTTTACAGATGAGGAAACAGGGGCAAACAGGATGAAGTGACTTGCCCAGGGTCATACAGTTAGTAAGTGTCTAAGGCCAGATTTGAACTCAGGAAGATAAGGTTTCCTGACTCCAGGCACTCTATCCACTGCACAACCTAGCCACTCAGTTAATTATGAATGTAGACAATAAATATTATTCTGAGAAGGAATCCATGGGCTTTACTAGAGTACAAGGGTGCAATGGGACAAAAAAAAAAAAAAAGAAAGCTGACCTAGACAGACTTATTTACATTAAAGAAGAACTCATGGGGGCAGCTAGGTGGCACAGTGGATAGAGCACCAACCCTGGAGTCAGGAGTACCTGAGTTCAAATCTGGCCTCAGACACTTAACACTTACTAACTCTGTGACCCTGGGCAAGTCACTTAACCCCACATGCCTCACTGAAAAAAAAAATTAATAAAGAAGAACTCATCTGACTATGTTATACCAAATAAATAGTGGTTTCACCAAGTTCTTTTCATATTTCTGTTCTTCTTATTGCCATGATCCTCCACTGATAACTTCCTGTGATGCCTTACTGCAAAGCGGAGAGAGGCAAGCCTGGACTCTCCAAGCCAGAAGAGAGTCTTTGGCAGAACTTACTAGGGTGATGCCAAGGACTCAGAGTCAAAGTTCTTGGATTCAAATCCCAACTTTGCGTGACCTTGGGCAAGTCATTTAACCTCTGTTAGCCTCTGTTTCCTTATCTCTAAAATGGAAGGACCAGACTAGATGACCTAAGGTCCTTTCTACTTCTAAATCTAGGAGCCTGGGGGCCAAGGGGGGGGGGAGGAAGGATTTCCCTACTTACAAATGCTGATTTTTTTTTTTAATCTGCAAACTCACTAGGATTTTCTACTATGCCATAAAACAGGTTTGATCTTTGTCACTGAATCAAAACTGGAAGCAACTTTTGGAGTCATCTAGCCCAACCCCCCAGTTTGGAGGAGGAGGAGGAAACTAGGACTCACTGAGGGTTATGTGACTTGCTCAAGGTCATATAACTGGAAAGTGACCTATCTCTTGTGACTTTCATAGCCAGAATTCTTTATACTCTTAACAGGCAGCTTCTGCAAGTGTCAGTGAAGAGAGTCCCTGTACCAGTAAAACAAGAGGTAGTGTGGCTTAGTGGAATGAGAGTTGGGCTAGGACCCAGTTGAGAACAAGTCTCAACTCTGTTACTTACTGGCTGGATGACCCTGGGCAAGTCATTTAACCCCTATTTGCCTCAGTTCCTCATCTGTAGAATGGGGCCACACTGGAGAAGGAAATGGTAAACCACTTCAGTATCTTTGCCAAGAAAAACCCATGGACAAGAGGCCATGGGGTCATGTAGAGTCAGACACAAAAGAACAACAACAGATTGTTTAAACCTCCAAAGACTTGAGATTGCTTTTCCCTTATGGGCACATTTCTTTAGTCCATGGCATCATCAAAATGGGAGACATCAGCCCACCTAGGAGCCCTCAGGGGGAATGGGTTACTGTAGTTTGTCCTTCCTCTTTGAAGGGGAAAAAGGAAGGAAAGCTTATAAGAAAGTAAAAAGTCAAACTGGATACAATGCAAAACAAGTTAGGAAGACATCAGGTTTAAATTTAAGAATGCCACTGTGGTGAGATGTCATTTTCCCTGGGGATTGTGAGGGGAGCCCAATGGTCAAGGTCAAGGTCAAAATAAGTTGAGTTTTTTATTCCCAACCCTGATGGTAACTAGCTGAGGGACCTTGGGCAATAACTGGAACTCTTTTTTTTTTTTAAAGCATTGTCATCCGTAAACATGAGAGGTTGTTTTTTGTTGTTTTTTTTTTATAAAGACACCTCATAGGAGAGGGTGCCAATAGAATGCCCAGGGGATGGGAGAAGATTCCAACCCAACAAGCATTTATTAAGCACCTACTATATGCAGGGCACTGTGCTAGTTTCCAGGACTACAAAGACAAAAACAAAACAGTTCCTATGCCCAAGAAGCTTATATATCTGGATGGTGACACAACACATCAAGAGAAGCTAGGGAAATCAGGAAAGATTTCCCATAAGAGGCGGCACATGAGCCAAGCCCTGAATGAAGCTAGCAGTTCTAAGAAGTGAAGATAAGAAGGTAATGAATTCCAAGCACCAGGAACAGTCTGTTCAAGGGCATGAAGACAGGAGAGAAATGCCAAGCTCAAAGAACAGCAGATAGTCTGGCTAGAACATAGAGTGTGAGAAGGAGAATAATGTAAAATGTCTGGAACAAGTAGACTGGAGCCAGATTATGCCTTAAATATGAGGCTGAGGAATTTATATTTTATCCTATAGGCAATAGGGAACCATGGAAGTTTCTTAAGATGTGGAGGAACATGGTCAGACTCATACTTGAAGAAGAATATTCCACTGCTAACTATACTCCCCTTCTACCTGGTGATTCTCTTATGTTTCTTTAAGGTATCTTCACTATGATTCTATGGGGTAAGGAGTTCATCTATTGTTATCTTCATATTAGAGATTATAATTGCGGTTGATATTTTGTAGGTCTGTAAGGTTTATGATGCATTCTCAGGAAATGTCTCTATTATTGTCTCCATTTAACAGATGAAGAAATGAAGGCCAAGAGAAGGGAAGGAATTTGTCCATGCTTACCTAGATAGTAAGCACAGGAGCCAAGATTTGAACCCAGGTCTCCAGACACCAAGTCTAGTGCTTTTTTCACAGGAATCCCTAAATACCCACAGGCAAAGGGAGTGGGGATGGAGGCAGAAACTGGCTTGGAGTTCCACAGGCAGTCCTAGCCCAGACGGTGCTGGTGAAGCTGGCCTCTGGGATACAGCAGGTGTGACCCACCATGATGCCCCCATATCCCCGGAGCTTAGTTATCAAAGCAGACTGCAAGCCAGTAGGGTCAGTTCTCTGGAGCATCTGCATCTTACTTGGGCACAGCTTTTCCCCCAGGGAGATATTCCAACTATCCAAGAGGTCTTGCCAACCCAAACTCCTTTCTGCCTCATTGGCTCCCTATCCAATCTCAGTTCTCATCTGCAAACAATTTTTTCCTTCCTTCCCTATAATGATAGCTCACATTTATATAGTACTTTATAGATCACAAAACCTTATCCTCACAACAACCTTGTGGTTCCAGTGCATTAGTACAGTGTTTGATACACAGTAAGAGTTTATTGACTGAATGACTGAGGTAGATAGTTCAGATATTATCATCATGATCTTCATGTTCTAGATAAGGAAACTTAGGCACAGAGAAGTTAAGTGGCTTGCCCAAGGTCACACAACCTCATCAATAGCAGAGGTAGAATTTGAACCCAGGACTTTGCACTCCAGTGCTCTCTCCACAACTTATAGGTCTATATTTTTCTCCTGCTCTTTTTCCTACAATTACATTGCTAAATATTGAGAAGAAGTCTTGGCTTGGTGGGCTAGATGACAATTGAGATTATAAATTCATATCATCACCTAAATCTATGACACGGGTCTTCCTAAAAGCTGAGGGAGGATAATGGTGAACAGTAGCAGTCTTAGTGTAGATTAACTGCTCTGTCGGCTACATAGTACAACCTGACAGGTATGGGAAGAGCTTATGTGCAACTCCACCCCACCAAGGTCTTCCTCCCCCACATTCCTCATTACCTACAGTTCTACCAATAGCACTTTTGTCTTTGTAGATCAAACACTGCCTTCTCAAAAAATGCAAATACTCCTAGGATTTGAGTGGAGATTGAAATACAAATATTAGCATCTGTGACACATTCAGCTTAGGAGGAAGGATGGTGGGGAGGGCGAGAATAACAATCAACCCCAGAAGATAGGGCAGCCTAACCTCCAGAGATTCTGGCCTGAGCCCCCAAAGTATGACTAATAGTCCCCGCCTCCCCAACTCCAGAGAGGAGAGTAGGGGGAGGAGCCGAGGGCAAGGACATGGAGGTAGGGAAAGATATGGAGATGACAATGCAAGGGTGCCACCTGGGTCCTGGAAGAGGAAGCAAGGCCAGCCCCACCCCCTGCACAGTGAGGCACCAGTAGAGGTTCATGAAGCATAGGGCATGTAAGAAGATCGGAAAGTTGGGAAGGGGCCATGTCATGAAGAGACTTCAATGTCAAACCAGATTTTATTATTATCCTGGGGGTAATAGAAAGCCACTGGGATTTAGTGAGTAGGGACCTGACATGGAAAGGTGAGGTAAACCACTTTACCATCTAAGGGGGGGATTGGAATGGAAAGAGACTTAAAACAAGGAGATCATTTAGAAAACTATTTGAATAATCCAAGTATGAGGAGATAAAGGCCTGTATCATGTTGGTTTGTTGTTCAGTTGTTTCAGTATTGTCTGACTCTTTGTGATCCCATTTGGGGTTTTCTTGGCAGAGATAATGGAGTGGTTTGCCATTTCCTTCTCCAGCTCATTTTACAGATGAGGAACTGAGGCAAATTGGATTAAGTGACTTGCCCAGGGTCACAGAGCTAATATGGCTGCTCTTAGACACTTACTAGCTGTGTGACCCTAAGCAAGTTACTTAATCCTCCTTGCCTCAGTTTCCTCATCTGTAAAATGAGAAGGAAATGGAAAACCACTTCAGCATCTCTGTCAAGAAAACCCCAAATGGGGTTTTTGAATGTGACAAGTCAACAACACCAACACTACCACCACCAACAACAACAAAGCATGGGACTGGGGAAGGAGAGCTATACCTGTAGTCAGAATACCTGGGTTTGAACTCCACCTCTGTTACCTACAAACTAGGTGACCTGGGGGAGATCTTCAGCTTCCTTATCTGTAAAATGAGAGGGGTTGGATATAATCATCTCTAAGGTCTCTTACAATCCTAAAATGATGTTGCTGAAGCTGAAATACCTTGGACACTTAACAACAAGGAAGGACTCATTGGAAAAGATCCTGATGTTGGGAGAGATTGAAGGCAAAAGGAAAAGGGGACGGCAGAGGATGAGACAGATAGATAGTGTCATGGAAGTGACGAACATGAGCTTGGAAGGACTTTGGATAGAAGGGCCTGGCGCACTGTGGTCCATGGCATCATGAAGACTTGGACATGACTAAACAACAACAAATGAGCTAATTATCCCTTCTTCTACTTTGGCATGTTTTATAGATGAAAAAAACCTGAAACTGAGAAAGGAAATAATTTTCCCAATGTGATACCGCAAGCTAGAGACAAGAACCACAACTAAAACCCAGGGCTTATGGCTCCTGATACATTGTTGTTTCTACTACCCAATTCCATTCCATTCCCTTCTTCTTCTTCTTCTTCTTCTTCTTCTTCTTCTTCTTCTTCTTCTTCTTCTTCTTCTTCTTCTTCTTCTTCTTCTTCTTCTTCTTCTTCTTCATCATCATCAAAATTGGTGTATGGGGTGTTCAGGGAGGACTTGCACTTCTGGAGTGAGAGCTTGTGAAACCCTTTTCAGGGCTGTTTACCCCATCTTTGATGTCTACCTGCTACTCAACTCCCACCTGTGGCTCCAATAAGTTGTAGCATGTGCAGTGGCCACGCTCTGGTAAAACCAGCTTGGCAGATGGGCTAAACCAGTTTGAAAGTAACCTACAAGCTTCAAACCCATTAGTGAGTTAGGGGGGTGTTTACTCCAAGCATGTGATAACTTCCCCAGGCAGAATGGGCAGATATGAACAATTTGTACTAATGGCCATGAAGGTGGCAGAGCTGTGGAGTGCTTAGAACTTGGTCAGTCATCAAACATGCCAAGGCCATCCACTGTATCCCAGGCCATAACCAGTGATCTTGACTTCTGTCTTGTCTCTGGACTTCTATGACTCAGGAAAAGAGACTGAGGCAGATTGCTTTGTAATATCAAGTCATTGATCCTCTTTGAAAATTTAGGACAAACAACTACCCAATTCTATTCCATTCTATGTAGTAGTAGTAGTAGTAGTAGTAGTAGTAGTAGTAGTAGTAGTAGTAGTAGTAGTAGTAGTAGTAGTAGTAATAGTAGTAGTAGTAGTAGTAGTAGTAGTAACAGTTATTTAGCTCCTTAAGATTTAACAAAAAAGGGGCAGCTAGATGGTGCAGTGGATAGAGCACCGGCCCTGGATTCAGGAGTACCTGAGTTCAAATCCGGCCTCAGACACTTAATACTTACTTGCTGTGTGACTCTGGGCAAGTCACTTAACCCCAATTGCCTCACAAAAAAAAACAACCAAGATTTAACAAAAAAACTATGTAAATATTATTTCATTTTATGCTCACAACAACATGAGAAGGATATGCTATTATTCATTTTACAGATGAGGAAACTGAGGCAGACAGAGGCAAAGTAATGAGTCACATAACTAATGTGTCACCTGAGGCTGAATTTGAACTTGGCTCTTCTTTACTCAAAGCCCAACTCTGGACACTTCACCACCTAGTTGCCTCTTTATAAGCATTCATTAAGTGCCTTCTCTGCATGAGGCACTGAGGGCACCAAACCAAAAGAAAAAAAAAACCCTGACCTCAAAAAGCTTTTATTTTACTGGGGTGTTTTTTTTACAACTTATATGCACTTATTCAACATGCATTCATTGGTACCTGCTATGGGCAGACACTTGACTAGGCTCTGGAGATAGGAAGACAATTGAAACAGCCCCTACCTTCAAGGAGCTGACATTGAACCTCATGACACCTCTCATTCCCTGGTACACAGCCTTCCATCTCCTGCTTTTCCTCTGTTGCACAGATATTCCTATGTCCAAATGCCACCCTTCCTCATCTCTATTTATTGGAATCTGGAGCTTTCTTCAAATTCTAGTTCAAGTTTTATGTCTTAAACAGCCTTTATTATCTCTCCAGCTACTAGTGTTCCTTCCATCTTTACGTTGTATGTACTTTGTATATGATACATTATCATACCCCCACCCCTAGGGGGAAGCTAGGTGGTACAATGGACAGAGCGCTAGGCCTGAAGTTGGGAGGACCTGAGTTGAAATTCCACCTCAAACATTTAGTAGCTTTGTGACTCTGGGTAAGTCACTTAACCCCAATTGCCTTAAACATCTGGGACCATCTCCAGTCATCCTGATGTAAATCTTGCTCCTGGACCCAGATGGCTATGGAGGAGAGAATGAGGTTGGTGATTTTGCACAGCCCTGCCTCACTTAAATCCAATTCAGTGCAAGTCATAATATAATCCCAATATCATGTTCCTCTTTGAGAACAAAGGACAAACAACAACAACAACAACAACAACAACAACAACAACAACAACCCCTCCCCCACCTCCAATAGAATGTATGTTGCTTGAGGACAGCAGGGTCTTTGTTCCCTCAATGCCTAGCATGGTGCCTAGTCCGGAATAGCCCTTAATAACTGTGTTTAATGAATTGACTGATGAGAGATTCTATAAATGAGAAGAAAGCTTATCAAAAAACTACCAGGTTCTGGGTAAAACCTAGGCATATCTATATGACCTAAACTCTAACAGTTTCTCAGGATGTTCAAAATAACAGGAAGAGACTAATTTATTCAACAAATATTTATTGACATTTTACTATTCATAAAGCACTGTGCTAGACCCTATGGGGGATACATGGATGAATAACACACTCTCACAGAGTTTATAGGAGAGATTGCATGCATACACAAATAATCATAATACAAGGCAGAAGGACTCTAAATGTGTAGTCACACTGAACAGTGAGGGGCCAGTGGAGGGCCATGAGGTAGAATACCGCTGAAATAGAAATCAAACATAATGCAGAATAATTGGAGGAACTGGAGCTGTTTAGGCTACAGAAGACAGTTGGCATGCTATCTCATGACTTTTCTTCAAATACAGGCGTACCTCACCTAATGTCATTAATTGGCATTGCCAACACATAATGTTAAGTGAAAGAATATTCTGCAGGCAGTTAATTCCAGAGGAACAAAGTGATGTTATAAGCAGATGTCTGGGGGGAAAAAAACAACCCTAGGCAAGGATTGCAAAACTCTATAGTGGAGTTTGGTTACAATATATTAGCAATGTCATTGCAAAATGACTGTGGTCAGGGCCACTTTACATGGGAAATACATGACCAGTGGTGTGTTGGAACTGGCTCACTTTCCACCTCAGAAATTAGCAAATACCACAAATTAGGACTTGATTTATTGTTTGATCAGGGCAGCTAGGTGGCGCATTGAATAAAGTACCGGCCCTGGATTCAGGAGTACCTGAGTTCAAATCCAGCCTCAGACACTTGACACTTACTGGCTGTGTGACCCTGGGCAAATCACTTAACCCCCACTGCCCTGCAAAAAACCCAAAAACAAAAACAAAACAAAACAAAACAAAAAAGTACATTGTAGGGACTTTTATTTTCAGAGAGGCGGTTGTTAAACATTTACCAGCATATCCCTGGATCTGGCTATATTTGAAAGACTGCTGTGACAGAGGCTATTAATAGGAATAGAAGTCAGAAACATGCTGCTGCTTTTGACTTGATGTAAGGAAGAACTTGCTAGCAATTATAGTTATCCAAAAATGGAATTAACTCCTTAATGAAATAGTGAGTGACCTGTCACTGATTATGATCCAACAAGCTGAATAATAATGAATTAGGGATGTTGTACATTTGTTAAATGCTTAATATATGTCAGGTACTATGCTAAGTACTAGGAATACAGAGGCAAAAGACAGTTCCTGCCTTCAAAGAGCTTTCAATCTAACAGAGAGACAACATGCAAAGAAATATATGCAAAGCAAGCTATATACAGGATAAATAAAAAATAATTAACAGAAGGGATGGCATTGGAATTAAGAAGGGTTGGGGAAGACTTTCTGTAGAAGATAGGATTTTAGTTTGGACTTAAAGGAAACCAAGGCGGTCAGTAGTTAGAGCAAAAGAGGGGCAGAATTCTAGGTATGGAGGACAGCCAGAGAAAATGCCCAAAGTGTTTTATTGGTGAAATAGCCAGGAGTTCAGTGTCACTGGATCAAGGAATACATGTTGGGGTATAATGTATAAGAAGAGGTTATAAAGAACTTTGAACACAAAGTCTTGTATTTCCTTTTAAAGGTAATAAGGAGACACTGAAGTTTATTGAGTAGAGGAGTAGGAAAATCACTTTAGTGCCTGACTGAAGGGTATATTGGAGTGAGGAGAGACTTGAGACAGGCAGACTACAGTAGTCCAGGCATGAGGTGATGAGAGCCTGCACTATAGTGGTAGCAGTGTCAAAGGAGAGAAGGGGGTATATTTGAGAGATGTTACAAAGGTAAAATTGACAGGCCCTGGCAACAACTTGGATGTAGGGGTGAGAGATAGTGAAGAGTCCAGGATGATTCCTTGGTTGGGAGCCTGAAGGACTGGGAGGACAGTGTTGCCCTCTACAGTAATAGGGAATGTAGGAGGTGGTGAAGGTTTAGGAGGAAAGATAATGAGTTCCATTTTCAACATGTTTAGTTTATGATGTCAACTGGACATCCAGTTTGAGACATCTGAAAGGCAATTGGAGATGGGAGATTAGAGGTCAGCAGAGATATTAGAGTAGGAAAAGGTAGAGTTGAGAATCATTAGCATATAGATGATAATTAAATACAGGAGAACTGATGAGATTTCTAAGTGAAGTGGTATAGAGAGAAGAGAAGAGGAGAGAGGAGGGACCAAGACAGAATCCTGAGGGACATCTATGGTTAACGGAATGATCTGGAGGAAGATCCAGCAAAGGAGACAAAAAAGGAGTGATCTGATAGGTAGGAGAAGAACCAGAAGAGGGTGCCTGTTTCACTCTGTATCAGTTCATACGAATCTTCCCCTTTTTCTCTGGATTCCTTATTTTGTTATTTCTTTTTGTTGTTCAATCATTTCAGTCATGTCTGACTCTTCATGATCCCATTTGGTGTTTTCTTGGCAAAGATATTGGAGTATCTTGCCATTTCCTTCTACAGCTCACTTTACAGATGAGGAAACTGAGGCAAAGGGGGCTAAATGATTTGCCCAGGGTCACATAGCTACTAAGTGTCTGAGGTCATATTGGAACTCAGGTATCCCTGACTCCAATTTCAGCATTTTACCCACTGTTCCAACTTATTAATTGATGGGCATGCATTTTGTTTTCAGTTCTTTGCTACCACAAGGAGTGCTGCCATGAGTATTTTGGTATTTTTTAAAAATTTTTTTCTATCTTTGACCTCCTTTGGATACATGTCCAGTAGTGGATTTGCTTAGTCAAAAAGATTTGACAATTTAGTCTTTTTTCACATAATTCTGAGTTGATATTTACAGCAGTTGGACCAATTCATAGCTCAACAAACATTGTTCTTGTCTTCCCACAGCCACACCAACATCTACTTTTTCTGTTTTTTTTTAATCTTTGCCAATTGGTAGGGTATGTGTAAGATTTGAGAGCTGTTTTAATTTGCATTTCTCTTACTATTAATTATTTGGAGCATTTTTTCAAAGGGTTGTTTTTGGTTTGCACTGCTTCTTTTGAAAGCTGTTCATGTAATTATACCACTTCATTATTGGAGAATGGATCTTAATGGTATGTATTTGTGTTAATGCTCTATATATCTAAGAGATCAGATTTATATCTCTGATTTTGAAAGCAATTATTTTTCCCACTTGAATTTCTTTTCCATTTTCATTTATTTTGTGTGTGTGTACAACAACTTTTGAACATTTTTGCATAATTAAAGTTGTCTATTTTATCTTTTATAAACTCCTCTATAATTTTGGGTGGTAAGAATTCTTTCCCTAGTTATAGAAATAAATGGTACTTCCCCCCATTTTCCACTAATGTTTTTATGATGTGAGCTTTTGTATTCTGATTGTTTATCCATTTGGGGCTTATTGTTGTATATCTAATGCATTTTAAGATTTATGAATGGATTATGTCTTATCATTTATTCCTAGGTTTTGTTGATTCTTTGTACAAATGCTGATGATTTTTGTGAATTTATTTTCCATCTTTTCTACTTTATTGAAGCCACTAATTATCACAATTGATTCCTTCACTTATTCTTTGAAGTTTTTCAAATACACCAACATGTAATATGCAAATAGGGAAAATTGTCTCCTCTTTGTCTATATTTATAATTTTAGATATCTTCTGTCTTCTTACTGCTATAACACTTCTAGAACTATGTTAAATAATAGTTGGGAATTAAAGCATTCTTACTTTACTCCTGTTTGTTCTGGGAAAGAGCAGCTAGATGGTACAGTGTATAGAGCACTAGTCTGGGAATTAGGAAGACTCATCCTCCTGACTCAAATCTGGCCTCAGACATTTACTAGTTATGTGACCCTGGACAAGTCACTTAACCCTGTTTTCCTCAATTTCCTCATCCATAAAATGAGCTAGAGAAGGAAATGGCAAATAACTCCAGTATCTTTGCCAAGGAAACACCAAATGGGGTCACAAAGAATCAAGCAAGACTGAACAACTATACTAGGAAAATTAACATTTCTCCATTGCAAATAATGCTACCTCTTGATTTTAGATTATTTTTTCATATTAAGGAAGGGACCCATGTTTATGCATTTTAATTTTTTAACATAAATGAGTCATATTTTGTCAAAGGCTTTTTCAGCATATATTGAAATAATCATGTGGGGTTTTTGTTTATATGATGATACATATTACTTGTTTTCCTAATGTTCAACCATCCTTGCATCCATGGTAAAAGCTAATGAATCTATATTATTATAATATCCTTGCAAAGATTTTATTTAAAATTTTTGCATCAATATTCATTACTGAAATTGGTTTATAGTTCTCTTTCTATGCCTAGTCGCTCCCTTGTTTGAGTATAAGATCCATATTTGGCTCATAAAAGGAGTTTGGAAATGTGTTTTCTGTTTCCATTTTTGAGTATAATTTTTCTAGGATAAGTATTAGTTACTCTGCGAATGTTTGATAGAATTCATTTTCAAAATCTACCTGGCCTAGTTACTGGCTATCCCCCCCCCCCAAACAGTTCATTTTTTACTTTCTTGGTCCCCTTCCCCCAGAGACTGAGTTATTTAAGATTTCTATTCCTTGTCTTGTTAATGTGGGCATTTTATATTTTTGTAGACGCTAATTTCCTTTGACTCCTCAGGTTTTCTGACATGATCATCCATAGTAGTTTCTAATAATTCTCTTTATTTTTTCTCAATTTTTCATTAATTCACATTGCTCATTTTGGGGAGGTGATTTTAATTTTATCTCTCTTTTTCTTGAGCAGGTTAACTAGTAGCTGATTGATTTTGTCATTCTCCTTAATAAACTCAGCTCTTGGTTTTCTTTATCAATTCAAGTCTTTTCTTATTTTCAAGCTTCTTTACTTCTCTCCTAATTTTCAAGATTCCTTCTTTTGTCCTTTTAGGTACAAAAGAAGTACTTATTAATTTATTTACTTTCTAGTCTTTTTAATTTCATGGTCAGTTCACCGATCCTCTCTTTCAATTTTGTTAAGATAACTTTTCAGAGATATAACTTTTCCTCTGAGGACTGCTTTGGCTCTGTCCCAGAAGTTTTGATATATTGCCTCATTGTTATCATTAGCTTTAACATAATTACTTACTGTTTCTATTATTTGTTCTTTGATCTTCTCATAATTCATTATGATGTTACTCAAACTCAATGTACTCAAAATAGAATCCATTATCTTTCTCCCCAAATCTCCCCCTTCTGAACTTCTATATACCTTTCCACAGCACCGCTATCATCCCAATCACCAGGTTCAAACCTTGGTGTCCTCACTCTCACCCCACATAGCCAGCAGTCAATTGTTAAATCTTGTTATTTCTGCCTTCCTTTGTCACATCTGACTCCTTTTCTCCACTTGACTTGGCTGCCACCCTATTTCAGACCCTTATCACTTCTCATCTAGACACTGAGAGTGTGATTGGTCTCCCTGCCTCAAGTCTTTCCCCTCTCCAATCCATCCTCTATACAGCCGCCAGAGTGGGATTTCCCTAAAGCACAGGTTTGACCATGTCACTCTCTGCTAAACAAATGCCAACAGCTGCCTGGTACTTTGAGGATCGATACAGATTCCTCTGTTGATCATTTAAAGTCCTTTACAACCTAGCCCCAACCTACTTCTCCAACCTGTTCCATGTTCCACTCCTCATGTTCTACAGTCCAGCCAAACTGACATTTTTTTGGTTATTCTTCACACCTGACCCTCCACCCTAAAGCCCATTTCTGTCCCTTCTCAGTAGTTTTACCCCAACTTTTGATTTTTTTCTCTTTCTTTCCATCCCTCCTCCTTCCTTCCTTTCCTCTTCCTCCCTCTCCCTCTCCTTCTCCCTCTTTTCTTCAAGGTGAGCAATGAATCAGTTCCGGTCTAGCATGGATCCTGAAGTTGCCCCAGGCTAAATTGACCAGATCTCTATCTCCCCTTTTTAAAGGAAAGCAGCTTAAATGAGGTGTCATGCATATTAAAGCACATTATACAGGAATTTATCAGCCACTAGGAGAGCTGCCATCCTCTGGGCCTCCCTCTGAGGAGGTATTTTATCTTTTTAATGAATAAAAAGATATACTGTAGCATAGAATTCATAAAGTACAGCCATAATGGATGACTTAGTCATGCTTCTTCATACCTCTTTCTTCCTCCCTAGGAATGTAGCCTAACTTCTGCCGGACAGGTATGGCCTCCATCTCCTAGAGTATGGCTCCCTTCTTCCCTAGCCTCATAGCTCATCTATGTCCCTACCTTAGATGGGAAATCTTCTTGTGATGCCCATCCCATTCTAGCCATCCATAGGCACTTAATATGTAACCACAGCCTGGTTTTATCTAAACATTGTAGAAGAGAGGCATCAGCCACATGGACCACAACATTCCTGAGCACTGCCCAAACCAGATTAAAATATAATTGGGAAATATTTAATAAAATACATAAAATAGAAAAGAACATAGATGATGTTAATATGTGGTTTGGGGGATTAGGAAAGGCTGCATGTAGAAGGTGATGAGCTAAGGGAGAAAACAAGAGATCCTGAGTCAGAAACAGGAGGAAATAGGATATTTTTGGTATGGTAGACAATTAGTACAAAGGCACAGAAGCAGTCCATGGAATACAATGGGTGAAGAACAGGCCTATTTGGTTCTACTAATATGCATGAAAGGGAATAATGTATCCTATCATTGGAAAGGTAGGATGAGGCCAGGATATAAAGGGTTTTAAATGTCACGGTGAAATATATATACATATTTGACTTGAGGCTGGGACACCAATGAGAAGGCTATCACAATAGCCTCAGGGAGGTAGAAAGGACTTGAACTAGGGTTATAGGAAGTGAACAGAAAGGAACAAATGGGAATGATGTGATGGGGAGAGATACAGCACTATTTTGCAATTGATTAAATATATGAGGTGATCAAGAATAAAGAGTTAAAATTGATACTGGTTGGAAATCTGGGTAACTGGAACAATGGTGGTGTCCTTCACAGAAATAAGTATGAATGGAAGAGGGATAGGTAAGTTGAGAAGAGTTGTGTTTTGGACAAGTTGAGTTTGAGATGACGAGAGCATCTCATTTTGTTTAAAATGTCTAATATTGGACTGGAGCTTAGAAGAGAGACTAGGGATGGTGTGTGTGTGTGTGTGTGTGTGTGTGTGTGTGTGTGTGTACGCGCATGTGTGCATGTGTGTATGTATGAGAGAGAGAGAGGTATACATGCATACATATGTATAAACATAGAAACGACAAACCCACGTGAGTTGATGAGGTCACCAAGCAAGAATTGCACAGAAAGAGGAGAATAGTATTTAGGATATAACCTTGGCGTACAACCATAGTTGAGAGGTGGGATTTGTATAATAACCCAACAATGTAACCTGAGGTATGGTTAGACAGGAGGAGAACCAAAAGAAAAGAGGGTCGTAAAAACTCTACATACTGTAGGAAGAAAGGTCAAGTGTCAAAAGCTGCTGAGATGTCAAGAAGGATGAAGATATTCAATATCTGCTGAATAAGGGGCAATAATAATCTATTTCCTGTGTGAGTCAATTCATGAAGTTCCAGATATGACTTTTTCAATGCTCCTTTTCTTGGATGAACTACAAGTGATTGACTAAAACTCAGAGGGAGGCAGCATTTGTTGTAAAGGGGAAGAACCCAGCAGAACAGGGTTCAAATACTGAAGACACTACATACTAGCTATGGGACCTTAGTCAAGTCACTTAATCACTTTGATCCTCTTTCCTCAATTCAATTCACCAAATTAGTATTAAGTTTCTCTGCATCATCTACCAATTGAAGAGTGAAAAGGGTCATTAGGCAGATCCTTCCCAAACCAAAGATCCAGCGGTCAGTTCTTCCAGGGAGCTGCTTACTAGAAAGTCCTGATTTATAAGGCAGCTCGGTGGTGCAGTACACAAAGTATTGTATTTGGGAGTCAAGAAGACCTGAATTCTAATTCTACCTAAATCTTTTAACTAGCTGAGTAATCCCAGGTACAGTTTCTTAATCTGTAAAATGGAAATAATAGCACCTACCTCACAGGGTTATGGTGAGGACCAAGGGAGATAACAAATATCATGCACTTTGCAAATCTTAAAGCTTTATATAACAGAAGCTCTATGCAGCAGAAGAATCACCTGCAGGATTTAGGGGACACTGCCCCAACAAGAATGCTCCCAGGCAGCCATGGTCATCAAGATGAGCCCTTGCTACCCATTTCCAAACATTAAAGACCTAGAAAAGTATTTGATTTGATTCAGCTTAACATAAGGTCAGGAGAACCTTCTCTGTGTTCTCCCTCTGTGCTCTCCCCCCCACCTCTCCTTTGATGAATGGAATCGCGGGACAAAAGAGAGAAGGTGCCCCTCACCCTTTTTAACGACTGGCCAGAGAATCCAGACACCGAAATAAGTAGGTGTCTTGGTGGTAACATACAAATTAATGAGGTGAGCAATAATCTCTGGAAACCATGATGCCCTGCGTTCTCTAATAAGGCTGGAAATGATTTGCACTGGGTGTTTACAGCTCCTGCTAAGGGCCCCCAGGTCCTTCAAGCACTGAATTAAAAACTTTTTGATTAACTTCCTCTGTGAGTCAACTTTTTGTTTGTTTCTGCTGAGTGAATAAATAGGGACTCCACAACTTTGTGCAGAGGGAACAGACCTGGTAAATCACTGCACAGCCCTCCCAGCAGCCTGCAAGAAACCCGAAGCCGGCTTGGGCATCATTCTCAGACTTGACATCACCTGCGAGACTCAAGATTTGTCTGATTCATAAAAAGTCCATCATACAGGTGTGTGGATGGAACCTTTCACATTTATTTAAGGGGCATTTTAGCTGTCAGGGGGTGGGATTTCTTGGGTTTAGGATTTTTTATGAGGAAGCAATATATTTCACTATTTGATGTTGAAAGGTACTTGTGCGAGTGGAGAGAGAGAGACACATACCCAGTTTGGACTGAAGTCATAATAAATTTATACGCTATTTACACATGGTTTTAAATCAGTTCACTAGAGGAAAGTGTGCAGTCGAGCTAGAAATTTAACTACTCTTTCAGCTGCATAAATTGGTCACTGCTTTTATAAGGAGAATGGAAGCAAAGGACAAAGTGGGGGAGGAGGTTCTCTGGCAATGAGAAAGTCAGGAATGCCCTTGACCCTTTTACTTAAGAGTCAGCCGTGGCTTAGGGGAGAGACCCCTACAATGGGAATCAGGGAGACCTAGGTTCAAAGGTGGCTTCCAATATTGACTAGCTGTGTGATTATGGCCAAGGTGATCCACCTCTCTGTGCCTCAGTTTCCTCATTTGTGAAATGAGAATAGTTCATGCCAGAAGGACCTAACTTGCAGAGCCATTATGAAGCTCACAATGTATTTAAAGAGCTTTGGAAACATTAAAATAATTTATCAACATCAGTTTTCATTATTACTCACTGTAGGACAATGGAGAGGCAACATAGACTATGCTACAGAAAATCCAGAGTCACAGACAGGACTTTGGTTTATCTTTGCTCAGGGGCATGTTGGAGACAGACTCAAATTTCATTGTGAACATTTATACCTCTGAAATCCAACTGCAAATGGGAGCTTGATCTTTTGTTTTGTTTTATTGTCCAGACTTAAGAAAGTGATGGAGAAAATGTTAATAATTCAGGTCAAATTTTAAAGTGTGTCCCATGGTCATTGTTCTGGAGAGCTGGTTGTTAAACACTTACTAGCCATGTGTCTGTGCTCTACCATTTATTAGCAACCTTGAACAAATGGCTTCACTTTTCTGAGCCTCAATTTCCTCATCTGTCAGACTGAGATAATGGTCCTTCCTTTGCCTATCTTGAAGGGTAAGACTCAAATGTGGATCACTGGGAATAAAGGAAAGAGCAGTGGATTTGCAGAGGACCTGAGTTTGAATCCTAGCTCTGTCACTTACTTCTAGGCAAGTTACCTGACCTCTCTGAGCCTCGGTTTCCTATTATGCAAAATGAGAAAGGTAGACTATATGATCTCTAAGGTCTCATACAACTTCAGATCTATGATCTTATGATATTCTCTAATGTAGGATCAACCCTCTGCTTTACCACTTGCTCTCTGTGTGACTTAGGATGAATCACTCAACCTTTGGGTTTCTCATTTTCCTCATCTGAAAAATTAGGAGCTGAATTCAGGGGGTTTTAATCTCTTTATGTCGTGGACCCCTTTGGCAGTCTGACAAAGCATATGATTCCCTCTTAGAACAATGTTTTTAAAGTCATAAAATAAGTAGGGTCACAAAAGAAACCAATTATACTGAAATATAGTTATCAATTTAAAAGGGAAAAAAATCCAAGTTCCCTAGACCCCATAGATACATGATCTCTGGGATCCCTTCTAGATCCAAATCCTGGGATAAGATAATGTAGAGAAGGTACTTGACAACACTACTGCAACACCTCGCAAAAAAATATAAATCTAAACTCATTATTATATGAAATATTTCTGGAGAATTTCCTATTTTCTGAGCTTCATACAGTCATTGAGAAGTTATATACAGGGGCAGCTAGATGGCGCAGTGGATAGAGCACCGGCCCTGGAGTCAGGAGTACCTGAGTTCAAATCCGGCCTCAGACACTTAACACTTACTAGCTGTGTGACCCTGGGCAAGTCACTTAACCCCAGTTGCCTCACTAAAAAAAAAAAAAGAAAAGAAAAGAAAAGGAGAAGTTATGTACAAGAAAAGATACAGGCTTGAATAAGTAGATCTAGTTTTTCTAGATTCTGTTGCTTCAGTATATACCTTAGCCCCCAAGCCCCCCACCCCCAGACACTATTTTAATAGCACTTAAGCCAGTGCTTCTCAGGGGAATCTGGCAAGGATTGCAATCACAATCCTTGCCACACCCTCTGCAGGGCAGACTTTAGAATGCTATGCCAAAACTGCTGGCCTGTTGGTCTATAAATGAACACAGAGCAGGAAAAATAGCTTCCTCTCCTGTGCTGCTGCTGCTGCTGCTGCTGCTGCTGCTACTGCTACTGCTGCAGAGACTATAGGATGCAAAAGAGGAAAATGGAAGGGGAGAATATCTGTTTGCCCCGTATCTTTTAGAAGCAGATTTATTCTAGGCTCTGTGACCTAGAGCACTTCAAAACGAGTTCTTAGAACATGATGGAGGAGAGGGATAGAGCAGAATCAATAATAGAAATATATTGGATGTTGAGATGTACTTTATCCATGTTTCAACAAGTATTTATTGAGCTTTTTTTAGAGTCAGAGGATCCACGTTTGAATCCTGTCTCTTCTATTTAATATCTGTGTGATCTTGGAAAAGTCCATTAACTTCTTTGGGCCTTGGTTTTCCCTTCTTTAAAAATGAAGGGGGTGGGGGCAGCTAAGTGGCACAGTGGATAGAGCACTGGCCCTGGATTCAGGAGGACCTGGGTTCAAATCCAGCCTCATACACTTGACACTTACTAGCTGTGTGACTCTGGGCAAGTCACTTAATCCACATTGCACACCCCCCCCCAAAAAAAAAGAAGAAGGAAATAGTTTTGGGGGCAGCTAGGTGGCTCAGTGGATAAAGCACCGGCCCTGGATTCAGGAGGACCTGAGTTCAAATCCGACCTCATACACTTGACACTTACTAGCTGTGTGAACCTGGGCAAGTCACTTAACCCACATTGCCCCACGAAGAAGAAGAAGAAGAAGAAGAGGGTGGATTAGATTACCTCTCAGGTTTCTTCTAGCTCTAAATTTATGATCCTATGATTCATTGTTCAAAACATTTCCATCTGGACACCCTAAGGATGGCCCAGCTTTTCTATGGTAGACCTCAGTCTCTATGGCAATAACAGAATGGACTCAGGGTCCTTTGGAACAGTCATTCCCCGGGCCTGGGATGAGAATTGTAATCTTCACAAAGTAGACCTTCATCACTAAGTCTGCATTCAAACCCATACGAATTTTTGTTTTGTTTTGTCTTTGCTGGACAGAAACCCAGAGTGTCAGGAGAAAATACATTCAGTTTGCTTAATTCTTCTTATTGCTGCACTTTCTGTTGAGAAAGCCTTTGATCCTAGAGCCAGCAGTTTAAAAAAAATACATATTTATTTTTTATTCTGTACTTAGCAAACACCAAATAAAATGATCAAGTCCATATTAAAAATAGGACAAATAAAGTTCCTACATTAAAATCATAAATCTCTATTACATGCAGTTTGCTTTTCCTTTTTTACATATATAATAAACTCAACATTCATTTTCAAAGCTAACCTCATTCTTTCTTATTCCTTCTGGCCTTCCTTCTGTTTTCTACTGTACATTTTTTAGTAAAATTTTTTTCTCTGGCAATCTTATCTTTAGTCCTGTTCTCTCTCCCAGTACCTCAACCCCTTTTCAAAAGAAAAAAAGACAAAACTCTTGTAATAAATATGCATAATCAAGTAAAACAAATTTCCACATTTGCTATTTTTGCAAATATATATCTCATTCTATGCCTCGAGTCTATTGCCTCTCTCTCAAGAGGTGGGTAGTATGCTTCACCTTCTGACCTATGGAATTGTAGTTTGTCATTATATTAATTAGAGTTCTTAAGTCTTTCAAAGTTGTTTGTCTCATTGGCCCCCACAAAAAAATAATAAAATAAAGATGCATTTAAAGTTGTTTGTCTTTACTGTGTTCTCTAGCTTCTAGATCATTTCACACTGAATCAGTTCTTATAAATCTCAAGTTTCTCTGAAAACAACACTTTTTTCATTTCATACAGCAAAATAATATTCAGATACCATAATTTATTCAGCCATTCCCCAAATGATTGGCATTCCCTTAGTTTCTAATTCTTTGTTTTTCAGTCGTGTTCAACTCTTTGTGAGTCCATTTGAGGTTTTCTTGGTAAAAACACTAAAGTGGTTTACCATTTCCTTCTCCAGCTCATTTTACAGATGAGGAAACTGAGGCAAACAGTGTGAAGTAACTTGCCCAGGGTCACACAACTATTAAGTGTCTGAAGACAGATTCAAACTCAGGTCTCTCTGACTCCAGACCCAGCACTCTATCCATGTCACCACTGTATGGGGCTAAAATTCTAGCTAGTCTGTCTAAAATATCTAATGAGTGGTCACCAATAAATTATAAGCTTTAGCAAGAGTTAGACTTTTAAGCATTTATTAAGGAGAATAAGAATTTGGTGAAAAGAAAGAGAAAGACCTAGATTCATCTATCTATTAAACGGAGAGTGCATTTCTAACTCCCTTCTCCACCCGAGTCCTGAGGAAAGAGAGCAGTGAGAGAGCCAGCCTCGCCCCCTCTTCCTCCCACAAGCAAACATCACTTCCTGACACCAAAGAAAAGCTGCATGGCCTTGCCCTCAGAGGCCTTCTCCTCATGGTGGAGCTTTCCTACAGTAAGTCTCCACCAGGTGGCGTCATTCCAATTGTTACACCACCCACCTGCCTTTTTTAGTTCTTCTCTATAACAAAAACAGCTAACATAATATAGGCTTAATAGTAATATATAGGCATATAATAATATATAGACATATGGGCTTAGCAATTGTACTGGGTCAATGAGTATGCACAATTTGACTTTTAGGGCATAGTTCCAAATTCTTTTCCAAGAATTGCTGCACCTACTCACAGCTCCAATAATAGTGCATTAATGGGTCTATTTTTCTGAGGCCCCTCCAACAACTGCCATTTTCCTTCTTTTGTCATCTTTGCTGATCTCATGGGTATGCAGTAGAACTTTAGAACTGTTTTAATAGGCAGTTTTCTAATTATTAGTGTTCAGGGAACATTTTTCAAGAAATATGACTGTTATTAGCTTAGATTTCTTCCTTTTAAAAATGCCTGTTTGTATCCTTTGATCATTTATCAATTGGGAAATTACTGCATTGGTTTTGTTTAGGCAAAAACTTTTTAAGTTTTACATAATCAAAATTATTCATTTCATCCTGTACGATCTCTTTAACATTTTTTGTCATTACTTTTCCTCCAATTTGTAGTTTTGAAATGTATTTCTGCCCTATCATATGACCTTTTGTCATGTGTCCATTTGGAGCTTATCAAGACAAACATAGGCTAAGAGATGTTGGTCTTATATCAGGTTGCTTTCTGTCTTGGGGAGGTGGGGGAGGGAAGGGAGGGAGGGAGAAAAAATTTGGAACTAAAAATCTTATGAAAAGTGGAAAATAATAAAATACTTTTATAATTTAAAAAAAGATGTTTAGTCTAAACCTAATTTCTCCCAGACAGTTTTCTAGTTTTCCTAGCAGATTTGGTAAATATTGAGACCTCCAATAGCTGGAGTCTTAGAGTTTATCAAATACAATGCTACTATTTTTGTATGCTTCTATATGTTGTGTACCTCATCTGTTCCAACTTTTTGGACTGTTGTCAATTTTTCTGTTTTTAAACTGGTATCAACATGTTTTGATGATTACTACTTTGTATTATATTTTGAGATCTGGTACTTCTAGGCCCCCTTTGCTCTTTTTGAAAAAATTATTGTCCTTGAGATTCTTTTTTGTTTATTTGTTTGCTTGTTTGACCTTTTATCCCTCCAACTGGATTTTCAACTATTTTTTTCTAAAAAGCCACCCCTTATATTCAAGGATGAGGATAGCTCTTCTGGGAGTCCCCCAGAAGCTCTATACCATTGAGTGCAACTGAGTCCATTAACATTTCTGCTTCTATTTCTGTTTTGGGGCACATGTCTTGTTTAAAGTAGACCCAAGGGAGAATCAGGAGAGGAAATGGGTGTTAGATGGTCTTAACTAAAATCTTCCACCCTTCTCCTGGTTCTGCACTCAGTTTGAAGGCATAAGATTATCTAGCAGTTCCCCAGGAACCTTAAAGAGTAGTCCTTGTTGCTCAAATACTCAAATAGAGATGCACTCTCCATTGCCTCCCATGATGCAGATCACCACCTATTCATGCCTGCCCCTTTTATGTCATTTTTGTTCCATATTTTCCCAAAAGTTTACCACCAGGGTCCACAAAACATTTTTTTTTTGTGAGGTAATTGGGGTTAAGTGACTTGTCCAGGGTCACACAGCTAGTAAGTATTAAGTGTCTGAGGCTGAATTTGAACTCAGGTCCTCCTGAATCCAGGGCCGATGCTCTATCCACTGCATCACCTAGATGCCCCTCCACAAAACATTTCTAACCACGAACATGGGCCTTTGTTTCCATGGGATCTTGAAGTCAGTGAAAGATGTGTAATTCATTGAAAACAATTCATCATATTCTCCACCTCCTGCTCAGCTGTGGGCCCAGCTTATTGCCCTTTTTGTTCTGTATCTGTGTTGTCTGTTCTAAATATACCAATTGTTGGACAGCCTCCAGATGGTGTCCATCCAAATTCATGCTGAAATCTAGCAAAGAGATATTTTTCATCCACTTGGTTTTTCCTGTATAGATAGAGAGTCTAAACTCCTTTGAGTGATTATAGATATAGTCTAGGAGACTCCACAGCATTCTAGGGCTTTATGCAATCAGTGCTATATCATCTGAAGGCCTCACTATTCATGGGAAATCCTTTTTTTGTGGTCAACAACCAACCACAATAGGATCTTACTGTGTATTCTCTGCATCTTTGAGGTTATTGTGAAATGTTAAAGATGTAGTACATTATTGAAAGTCACTCGTAAAAGTCTACTCACTCCCTACTGATATTCTCATTGAGAATGCCATCCATTTGTGTATAGATGACTCACAAAGATTTTATATAGATAGAATAGTAGGTTTATAGACTGGTAATTGTGAATGTTCTCTTGATTACTTTTTTTTTTCATTTTTAGTAGTGCCTAAGTTTTTCCCAAAACTTTGGTAGGTTTCCCTCTTTCAAATAACTCTCATATTAGTTCCCCAATATCTTCACAATTGTAGTGTCTCCAGTACAGATCTCTTCTTTATATACTTGGTCAAATCTGGATGCTTTTACCATCTTTGTTCTTTTTAGTGTTATTTTTATTTCTTCTATAAGACCATCTAGGACTGTGATATTAGAGTTCAAATGTGGTGGGGTTTTTTATTTTTAATGGAGAAAGTCACTTGTTAAGATGTTTTTAGTTTGTTTTACAAATATTTTCCATTTTCTCCTATTTGTAATCCTCCCTGCATTTTCATCATTGAATACTTGGAGAAATTTACTAAGTTTGCTTAGTAGTCTTTCTTAAAAAGGGAAAAAAACATCCAAGACAAGTTAAATGAGGGTAAATGGCCTTCATTCAGAGAATTCAGGATACCTGACAAAGAATAAAGACACAAAAGAAGTAAGGAAAGAGTCTTTCCCTCCATGGGCAGCTATGAGGAATTTAATCTTGGTGCTTCATTGATGCACAGCTGACTCAAGGCAACAACAGCAGGAGAGTCAAAACAAGATCAGGCAACTAAGGTGATTAGACTAGCTTATAATTGTCATACTCATTTATCACAAATACATCCTTGATCACTGAGGCATCCCTGGAATTTAATATAGTGAACAAAGTGAATTCCTTACCCTGGGCAGCTAACCACAAAGAGGATGATGTTGTTGGATGAGCTGAGTGAAAAAACTTCAGAATGGTACATTTCTGGCCAATATGATCTATTGTTTTCCTCTTCCTTCTTTGCAAAGGAATCAGATGACCCAAAGCTGAAAGGACTAGCTAAAACACTAGTTGATGGAGGTGGGCTCCAATATGATCTCAGTAAGCTAGAGCAATGGGTATTCAGCCCAAGATAAAATTTAATGATAAATATAAAGTCATACATGAGTTCAAAAATTAATTCCACAAGTGCAAAACAGGGAAGATGTGGCTAGAAAGGAGTTCATCTAAACAGAACTAGTGTTTCTAGTGAATAATAAATTCATTATAAATCAACAGTATGATATGTCAACCAAGAAAGCTAATATGACCTTAGGATTCATTAAGATATTTATTAAGTGCCTACTACATGCTAGACACTGTTCTAAGTTCTGGTTATATGAATAGGAAAAAAAAATTGTATACTCTCAAGGAGTATACAATTAAATGGGGGAAGACAAGACATAAAAGAAGTTGAAATGCAGGGGCAGGAGAGAGGGCAGGAGAATGGGCTGAGGGAGCCTAGGAAAGGTAAGTGACATGGGGGCATGGTGGAAAACGCAGACAAGTCCCAAAGTAGTGCAGGCAGGTGAGATAGCTAGCGTGACCTTCGGATGCATTAAGAGAAGCTTAGAGTTCAGGATGAGGAAAGTGATCATCCTGCTGTGCTCTGCTCTGGTCAAACCACATCTGAAGGATTGTGTTCAGCTCTGAGGACCAGTATTGGGAAGGACATGGATCAGATAGACAACTTCCAAAGTTCTCATTCCATGAGGATGATTTGAAGAAGGCAGAGATGTTTATGATAGGAAAAGAATGACTCAAAGGGAACTCATTAGCTGTTTTCAAATATTGGAAACACTGACATGTAAAAGATAGATTGGATGTGTGATGCTTGTCTTCAGAGGTCAGGGGTAAGAGCAATGGGTGGAAGCTATAGATATCAGCCCCATGTAAGGAAAATTTCCTAATGAGCAAAATTGTACCAAAGTAGAATGTGTTCTGCTTCACGAAAATGTTGAACTAGAATATCCCTACCAGCTCTGGGATTCTGTGACTCTGTGAATTGATTATTTAGACACTCATAGCACACTACAGTATAGAGCCAAAAAAGGCAGGATCTCATAACATCTTTCTGCAGAGGCAAGGGTTGGGCTTCAAGAAGACTTCATCCCAAGAAACAAGCAATGAGTAGCCTTCCTTACAGAGGAGGTCTGAAAGACCAGATATTTCAGAGGGGAATAATACCTGAAACATGACCGAAGAAAGCAGAGAGCGGTTCTTCCCTGAATCAAATTCCCAAATTCAAAGCAAGAGATGCTCAGATGCATCTGAGATAAAAGAGGATGACAATTACAAGCAGGACCAATCACCTTGATTACCTGCTGTTGTCTTCAATCTCCTGCTGTTGTTGTCCTGATCCAGCTGTGCATTGATGAAGGAAGAGTGGGCTCCTTAAAGACTTGCCCAGAACACAAGTTGCAATCCAGTTAGGCAATCATAGCATCGAGCACAGCACCTTGTTCAAAGTTGCTCCTTGGTTCCTATTTGCATGGCAGAAGGCATATCATGATTCTAGTTTGACCCTTTTAGCCAATCTGGTAACAATTAATCTGATGGTGGGAGATTAGTGGGTAGTAAGAAATGCACCAAAAAGCATCAATGAACATTGAAAATACTTTTTAATTTAATCTTTTATTTTTCCTCAATTACATGTAAATTTTTAACATTCTTTTTCCATACTTTGAGTTCCAAATTTCTCTCCCTCCCTTTCCTCCCCCCTCATTGAGAAGGCAATTAATGTTATGTAGGTTGTACATATGCAAAACATATTTCCCTATTAGTCATCTTGGAAAAGAAAACACACACCAAAAAAAGAAAGACAGGTTTGTTTGGTTGGGTTTTTTTTTTAAGTATGCTTTGATCTGCATTTATACTCCATTAGTTCTTTCTCTGGAAATGGATAGCATTTTTCATCATAAGTCCTTAGGAATTGTCTTGGCTTATTGTATTGCTGAGAAGAGCTAAGTTATTCACAGCCAATCATCATACGGTATTGCTGCTACTGTGTAAAATGGTCTCCTGGTTATATTTACTTTACTTTGTTATCAGTAATGAAACATTTTTAAGTTCACAGTAGGAAACTACTGTGAAGAGGATACATATGTGTGTGCATGTATGGATATACACATACCCATATATGTGAGAGGTAAATACACGCCTATACACAGAAATGAACAGCATATGTGTATAACTGTGTGCATTTATTTTTGTGTGTGTGTGTGTGTGTGTGTGTGTGTGTGTGTGTATCTCGGTGATTACTCTGGCCTCTACTGCCAAAAGACCAGCTATGTCACATTTCCCCCTTCCCCCAGGGTTCTCTGGTAGTTTTTTGTTTTCGTTTTTGTTTTGTTTTTTTTTTTAGTGAGGCAATTGGGGTTAAGTGACTTGCCCAGGGTCACACAGCTAGTAAGTGTTAAGTGTCTGAAGCCGGATTTGAACTCAGGTCCTCCTGACTCCAGGGCCGGTGCTCTATCCACTGCGCCACCTAGCTGCCCCCTCTGGTAGTTTTAATAGGGTTTAGGGACATCTTGTTTCTGCCATTGACTCAAACCGCCACTGATTGTATGCCCTCGATTTTGAAAGGGTCCCCAGAAGCCCAGTTCCATTCAACCACTTAGATTAGCTTTTTCAAAGGAATATTTGTTTCAAAGATAGAACAAAAGCAAACATGCAAACATTTCCTCCCCAAGCCTAATACCTGGTGGGGAGGGGAGGGGAGAAAGCCTAATTTCCCCCACACAACCTCAGGCTCTAGAGAGTGAGGAGGATTAGATCCACAGCTTCATTTAGTTTCTATGTAGCACAGTCTCAGCAAGTTCCAAGTCCAAAGTACTCCTGAACTAGAATCCTAGCACCCTGGCTTCTCAGGGCTTCCCACCTGGGCCAGAAGTAACATCTAACGTGGAATCCTGGCTCCAAGATTGCCATAGCTGATTAACTAGGTCCAAGGACAAAACTGCCTGTGCCCAAAATTGGAAAAGATAAATGACATCGACCAAAACCCACTCCTGAGGCTCAGGACTACAAGGCCTAAAGGGGAAAGGAGAAAAAGGTGTACCTCCCTCCCATACACACACCCAACTTACTGCACAGTGCCCAGACTGTGGGTGCATGAGACCTTCACATTACCACCACCCTGCCCCCAATACTGCTAGAGAGAGAACAAATCTGGTAGTTTTAAAGACATGACCTGCTCTAGCTATGCAGTCAATAGAGAGGGCCTGCTCTTGTCCATGAGGTAAGGAAGCCTCAAATGTCTTCTCCCAGAAGCAGGTCTCTGATGTCTTCCATGTGGCTCTATCTTAGGTGATCTGGGTATGTGCAAAATCTGATTACATACATACATACATATGTGTGTATATAAATATGTGTGTGTGTGTGTATATATATATATATATATGTATATATATATATACACACACACACACACATATTAGTATATACAAATACATTTGTACAGGTTGGGCAAAAGTTCACAAATATTAAATAACTCCTTTATTTTTTGTTTTTCATTTACAATACTGTAGCATCATATACAGCATATATAGGAAATGAATTTACATTATGTGTGAAAAATCAAATCTCATAAATAGTGAAAAATACAGGGGCAGCTAGGTGGGGCAGTGGATAAAGCACCAGCCTTGGAATCAGGAGGATCTCAGTTCAAATCCAGCCTCAGACACTTAACACTTACTAGCTGTGTGACCCTGGGCAAGTCACTTAACCCCAATTGCCTCACTAAAAAAAAAAAAAAGTACAGAAAAAAAATTTCAAAAAGTTATAAAAACACCAGACCCCTTTGTGTCTTTTGGCCCACCCTCTATATATTATGTTACATGAGTATATGCAAATTATATACAATTTGTATATACAAATAGATGCATATGAGGCAAAGGCATAATGGATAGAGAGCTGCCATTGGAGCCAGAAAGACTTAGGTCTAAGACTTATATAGGACACAATGGTTTTGTAACCTGGGCAAATAATTTAACTTCTCAGGGCTCTTGACAAATCTCTAAAAGTTCCTCATTTGAAGTTCCCTATACCAATGAAATCAGAAGTTTGATACCTAATCTATATCTATCTATCTATCTATCTATCTACCTATCTACCCACTTACCTACCTACCTACCTACATACATACTTACCTACCTCCATCTATGTACCTGGGGGCTTTCCAGGATATCACACAGCCACAAAGAGACTAGAACAATCCAAAGGCAGGCAGATGACAAGGGAAGACCCAAGATAGGAGCTAACAGCCAGGAAACCAAGGAATGTAGCAAACTCAGGTATAACCTGTCAGCCATGCCTCTCTCTTCCTTTTTCTAATGGGTTGGCATGAGTTAGCCAAACCTCCCTGTGCTTATATTGAGTTTTTCAAAGAAATAGCCCCCTTGGAAAAATAGAACTGGAAAGCAGGGGTTGTCTTTGTTCTATTATAAATACATGGATTTCACCCTCTCACCCATCCTTAGCCTCCAACACCCCTAGTGTTCCCGGAATCAGAAGAACCCCCTGATCTGGGAGAACAACAAATAGCCGCAGCTGACAATGGCTCTGAAGATGACACCATTATTTTTTCCCACTCTGAAGCTGACTTTGGGCAGCACTTAAAAGCAGGGAGAGCTAGAGTTCCGAAATTGGCTATTATACTGTTGCTATAGCACTTATTCTGTTGAAAGGAGTCAGAGCAGGAGAATCAGGAGAGATTCATAGGCTTATAGATTTACTGTTAGAAAGGACCTTAGAATTCACCTAGTCCAACCCCTTCATTATATAGTTGAGGAAAGCGAGGCCCAGGAAGGTGATATTCCTTGCCTGGGGTCATGCTGCTAGTAAGTAGCCTGGGCATAATTTGAATGTAAGTACTCTGCCTCTGGGGTTACTGATTTTTCCACCACACCATGCTATCTATGGCAGAAAAATAAGGCTCCAAGCAGCCAAGTTACATGTGTGACTTTCCCTGGGTGCTCTTGTTTATACCTACTCACCCCCACCACCTTAGTGAATGTATCATGGAAAAGTTTCATACACTGAGCTGTACTGCAGACTGCCTGAGGGCTTGGGCATGGATCACGCTGTGAAGACTCCTTATTAAGCCCTTGGCAACACTTTCTGAGTCCTTTGTTATTCTCTTAGGCATGCCTGGATCTGAAATAGCAGAACCTTGGTAGTCACCACTGCTGGGATCTTGACTGCTTGGTTGTTGTCCTTCATGTTCCAAGAAGACCAATATGACATCACTATGTGTGTGTGTGTGTGTGTGTGTGTGTGTGTGTGTGTGTGTGTGTGTGTGCGGTCAAAGTACAGTGTGTCTCACTGGGGCTGATCACAGTAAAGAGTCAAGGAAGGTGTGAGCATATGTCTTGTATTTCAGAGCTCTATTCCTTTCCTCATCTGTCCTAGTAGTAAGGTCTGTGATCTGTTTGTTGCAATAGTGGCAGAATCTAATTGCATGTCCATTCAATACTCTGCTCACACCTCAAGACAAAAATCGCCAACAAAATGTTCCTCTTACTACTCTTTGGACCTTTGTCTCTTGCAACAGTTGATATTTCTGGAGGACAGCAAGGACTTTCTTCTTCCCAAAAGGTGTCAGGGTTTGTGTTCCCTTCCCTCCTCCCCAACCATACAATACACATCCAAGGGTTGGCTTTTGTAGACAACAGCATGGGCAGCATGCCTTGTCGATCTTGAAAAGGCTACAGAGTAATAGACTGCCTATCTAGACATTTAAAAGGCATTTTAAAAATGCCAAATGTCTGTTCCCTGACTGATCGGGTGATCCCCCAAGCTTCATCGCTACTCCCCCTCCTTAGGAAGGGGTGCCCTGGAAGGCACTAACATGCACAGGAAATGAAAACTTTGGGTATAACATGTCTGTCTGGTAGTAAGAGCCACAAAGGAGGTCTAGACTAGGGGAGCTTACCAATTAACAACGTGCCCCTAATTTATCTGTCTTTTCAAAAGTGGTCCTGAGTAGCTATGCTTAGAATGATCACAATATTACATGAGCCTAGGAAGCAGTGGAGAAGAGAACAGAGGTGGGTGGGAATGGATCCCAGGTGTCCCCAGGGAGATCTGTTGGGGCAAGGGTGAAGGCAGTCATCTGCAGAGGGAGAGACCCTCATTTCACATTTGCCAAGCAGAACAGAGTTTCCAGAATGTCCTTATTTGTTTTTGATAATGTGTTTATTTTGTTCTATTATCCCAACATTTGGCAAACTGTTTCAGCGTCCAAACATTTACTGTTATTGTCTGCTAGGTGAACGTGAAGCTATAAGCCAGCTCCAGGCTCGATTCGTAAAACTAGTTACGAGGGTATTCTGTAATTTTGTCATGGATCTTTTATACGGCAGTCAAGCTGTACATTGAATGCTTGATTCACTAAGAGAAATCACTGCATTGTGTGGCTAGGCTGAGATGCCTGCAGGACCCTGCCCAAGGTTAAAAATATGGTTTAAGCAAAAGATTATCGACTGCCAAAGAATAAGAGTAGATCTAGGCTCCCGAGATTCCCCACTGGTCTTGTTTTTCCCAGGCTACCCTAATTTAGACTGAGGTCTAACTCATGCCCTACTAATGGATATTTAATAATATACAGAGACCAACCACCAGTGAGGCTGATAACTTAGGAGAATAGTTAACTATGCATCGTGATTTTCAGAGATGGAAAGATATACACAAGCATCCCTGAAGGACCAGTTGTCTTTATGTTGTCAATTATTCTGTCAACAAATATTTATCTAGCAAATATTGTGTGCTGGGCACTGTGCTAGGCACTATAAGGCACAAAAAGGTTCAAAAGAGGTTGCTTCCTTTCAGAGATTTTACTCTACATTTGGGGAATAAATGAATGGAAAGCACTTTAGCATTTACTATGTACTAGGTACTATGGCTTGAGGATAGAAATACAAAAGCAAGACAACCTCTATTTCCAAGGAGCTTGCAACAGAGAGATGTAACACACTTAGAGAGTGGATGGTTCTGTCTGGGAAGTCTCAGGGATGGTGAGTGGAACCCTAGGGTAGCTGATTGATATGCCCTGACCAAAAACAATAGTGTGGTTTGTATCCAAGACAATGCTTTATGTATAATAGTTACTCAAAAGATTATTGAATGAATAAATGAATGAGCTTGAATGGACTATTTACTATTGGAGCACATCTTGAACTTTCTTTTTTCTGAACCCTGACTGCACTATTTTCTCCACCTGCAATACCTTTCCTTTCCCCCTTCATTCAACTTGTCCAGATGCTGCCTGTCCTTAAAGGAGCTTCCTAGTATTCCCTGGACAGTCTGGCCCACAGTAGGAGGGAGAGGGGAAGGGAGAAGAGATTATTCACAGGGAGGCTGAATGGAGGGTAAGAAGATAGCTAGAGTGAAGTGTGGTAAGTCTGTGATTCTTGCTAATTAGGACAACTTGACTGCAAACAGGATATCCAAAGTGGGGTGAGTTTACTCCCTTGGCATATGGTCTCTGGAAGTCCAGTTTAGCTGGTACACTGGGCAGGGTAGATGGAAAGAAAATGGCAGGGGTAAAGCATGGCCAGAGAGATTAAATATGCATACCTGAAAGGATGGCCAACAATATGTCAGTAAATGATACAGGGGAAAAATGTAATAGGAATTCAGAGAAGAAAGAAATTACTGTGGGTCAGACTGCCCAGGGAATACGAGGAAGCTCCTTTAAGGATAGGCAGCATTTGGACAAGTCGAATGAAGGGGGAAAGGAAAGGTATTGCAGGTGGAGAAAATAGTGCAGTTAGGGTTCAGAAAAAAGAAAGTTCAAGATGTGCTCCAATAGTAAATAGTCCATTGAAGCTCATTCATTTATTCATTCAATAATCTTTTTAGTACATAAGGCATTGTCTTGGATATAAACCACATTCGATCTGGCCACCTCATTTTAGGAAGGACTTTGAAAAACTAAAGTAGCTGGCATGCTGTGTGAGGAATCACTTGAAGGAACTGGGATTGTTTCAATTGAGAAGAAAAGACATGAAGTTATCTTGTACTAAAAGGATTGTCTTGCTCGATCCCAGAAGTTAGAACTAGGAATCATGGAGAAAAGATTCAGAGAGGCAAATTTAGGCTTGATTGTAAGGAAAAACTTCTTAATAGTTAGAGCTACCCAAATGTGGAATGAGCTACATCAGGAAATAGCAGGTTCTCCTTCACTAAAAGTCTTTGAAGGAAGACTAGATGGTGACTCATAAGAGAAAATGTAAAGAAGATTCTGCTATAGACTTGAGCTAAGTAGACAGCCTCCAAGGTCTGAGAGTCTGGGAGTCTGGGAAATAAACTTAAGACATGATTCCTGCCCTCTGGGAACTTGCAACATAATTTGAAAGATATAACATGTGTATAAATAACAATACAAGGTACCATGTGATAAGATCAGTTAGGCCTTGCGTTAGAGATAAGGTTAGAAAATTAGGATGGAAAGTCTCAGCTTCATTCTGAAAATGCTGAAGAGTTTGTAAAAGTTTATACAGAGCGCCAGGATGTGGACTTTCAGAAGGCTTTGGAGGAAAGTGGTACAATATAAAGGGCACTGGACTTAAAAGTACTGAACATGGGGTCCCAGATCCTGAATTCAAATCCCAACTTTGCCACATACTCCCTGTATGACCATGGGCAAGATGCTTTGCCTCTTCTGGTGAAGCATTTCTTCATCTTCCTCATCCATAGAATGAGAAATAGTATAGAATAGTTGATAGGACACTGGACTTGGAGTTAGGAAGACCTGGGTTCAAATCCCACCTCAAACAGTAATTATTTACTTTATGATCTTAGACAAGTGATTTATTATCTGTGTGCCTCAGTTTCCTCATCTGTAAAAAGAGGGGGCTGTATCTGATCATCCTGTAAATTAATATGGTAGCATTAAGGTGGGAAAGCTCTAAAATTAAGGAGACTAGTTGGGAATTTGTGAAAGTTGTATTAGCATGAGATGATAAGATCCCGAATAAGAATAGTGGTGGAGAAAACCAGTTGATAAAGAAAAAGTACCAACATGACATGGCAGCTGACTGATAGTCTTGCAGCATGAGAATTTGGAAATAGAGGCTCTGGCTTCACATTCTAGCTTTGCCACCTGTGTGACCATGGGAAAATTACCCAATCTCTCTGGGCCCCAATTTCTTCATGTATAAAATAGAGGGTTTGCATTATAGAGATGATCGCCAAGTTCCCTTCTCCCAGTTATAAATCTATTATTCTTTGGATTTTGAGGAAGATGTAGAAAAGAAGTGAATGCAACTCTAAGGTTTCAAATCATGGTGACTAGGAAAATTGTGGTGCCATTATCACAAATGGGGGAGTCAGGATGGATTCCCTTTAAGAATTTTAGTGGGGGGGCAGCTAGGTGGTATAGTGGATAAAGCACCAGCCCTGGATTCAAGAGGACCTGAGTTCAAATCTGGCCTCAGACACTTGACACCTACTAGCTGTGTGACCCTGGGCAAGTCACTTAACCCTCATTGCCCCACAAAAAAACAACAACAAGAATTTTAGTGGGAGCAGGTCAAGATGGCAGAGGAAAGGCACTGACTTGCCTGAGCTCTCCCCCAAACCTCTTTAAATACCTTTAAATAATGCCATAAGACAATTCCTGGAGCAGCAGAACCCACAAAAGGACAGGGTGAAATAATTTTTCAGCCAAAGACAACTTAGAAGAATGGCAGGAAATGTCTGTTGTACCCAGATAAGAGTGGAGAGTAGTCCAGTGCAGGCCACACCAGCATAGACCCAGCCCCAGCAAATCAGAAGCAGGCCTTGGGGCCACTGAATCAATAGCAGTGACTGCTTCTGGAGCTCTCAGCCCACAGATAGTAAAGGGGTTGAACAACTGGTGAAAAGGAGATTGCAGGGGTCTCTTTGCTGGCACCAAGGAAGGACTCTATTGCTTTGCCCATACTTGGATCCAGGTCACAGCCCTGGGGGAAGTCTGAGTTTAAGGAGGAGCACTAGCACACCAGAACTTGGAGCAGCCACAGTGGAGCAGGGACCCTCATTGCACTTTCAGGGAAGAAAAGAGGGCATGTGGTCACTCAAAGATCAGAGCACAGGCTACCTCTCCTTAGAACATGCCACTTTGGGAGAATTGAAAACCTACAGGTCCCTAGAAGTATCTTTGAAAACAGCTGCACACAACCCCTGAAGCTTGGGACAGTGCACCCTCCACTCTGAAAGTAGTGCCCCACTTCAACAAAGAGTTAAAAGTCAAGAAATAGGAAGGGGAAATGAGAAAACAATAGAAAAAAATCTGACCATTGAAAGCTACTATGGTGACAAGAAAGATCAAAACACACCCTCAGAAAGAAGATGACAAAGTCAAAGACCCTATATCCAAAACCTCCAAGAAAAATATTAATTGGTCTCAGGCCATGGAAGGGCTCTATAGGGACTTTGAAAATCAAGTGAGAGAGCTAGAGGAAAAATTGAGAAGAGAAATTAGAGTGATGCAAAAAAAATCATGAAAAAGAGTCAACAGCTTAGTAAAGAAGACATTAAAAAAAAAAAACACCGAAGAAAATAACACCTTAAAAATAACATACTAGGCCAAATGGTAAAAGAGGTACAAAAAGCTAATGAGGAAAAGAATGCTTTGAAAAGCAGGACTGGTTAAATAGAAAATGTCTGTTTCTTGAAGGAAAAAAAAACTCCTTAAAAAGTTGAATTGGCCAAATGGAAAAGGAGGTACAAAAACTCAATGAAGAAAATAATTCCTTAAAAATGAGAATTAATCAAATGGAAATTAATGACTTGATGAGAAATCAAGAAATAATAAAACAAAAGCAAAAGAATGAAAAAACAGAAAACCATGTGAAATATCTCATTGGAAAAACAATTGACTTGGAAAATAGAACCAGGAAAGATCATTTAAAAATTATTAGACTATCTGAGAGCCATGATCAAAAAAGGGCCTAGACATCATCTTTCAAAAAATTATCAAGAAAAACTTCCCTTATATTCTAGAACCAGAGGATAAAAAAAAAATTGAAAGGGGGACAGCTAGGTGGTACAGTGGATAAAGCACTGTCCCTGGATTCAGGAGGGCCTGAGTTCAAATCCAGCCTCAGACACTTGACACTTACTAGCTGTGTGACCCTGGACAAGTCACTTAACCCTCATTGCCCCACCAAAAAAAAAAAATTTAAAGAGATCCCCAAATGAAAACTCCCAGGAACATTATACCCAAATTCCAGAGCTCCCAGCTCAAGGAGAAAATATTGTAAGCAGTCAGTAAGAAATGATTCAAATACCACTGAACCACAGTCAGGATAACACAAGATTTAGCAAATTCTACATTAACAGATCAGAGGGCTTGGAATATAATATTCCAGAGGGCAAAGGAACTGAGATTACAACCAAGAATCACCTACCCAGAAAAAATGATATAATTCTTCAGAGGAAACAATGGACATTCAATGAAAAAGACTTTCAGGCATTTTTGATGAAAAGACCAGAGCTGAATAGAAGATATGATTTTTAAATATAAGACTCAAGAGAAGCATGAATAGGTAAACAGGAAAATGAAATCATAAAGGATTTTAAATGGTTAAACTGTTTATATTCCTACATAGGAAGATGATACTTGTAACTCATAAGAACTTTCTCATTGTTAGAGCAGTTGGAAGGAGCATATGTAGATAGAGGGCACAGGTATGAGTTGAATATGAAGGGATGATATCTAAAAAAGTAAAAATTAAGTGGTGGGAGAGGAATGCACTGCGAAAAGGGGAAAGGGAAAGGAGAACTGGGATAAAATATCTCACATAAAAGAAGCAAGAAAAAGCTTTTACAGTGGTCGGAAAGATAGGGGAGGTGAGAATAAGTAAGTGAACCTTACTCTCATCAGAATTGACTCAAAGAGGGAATAATATACACACTCAATTGTGTATAGAAATCTATCATACCCTCCAGGAAACTAAGAAGGGAGGTGGATAAGAGGGAGTGAGATGAGTGATAGAAGGGAGGTCAAGTTGGGGAGGGGGTAGTCAAAGCAAAACACTTGAGGAGGAAAAGAGTAAAAGGAGAGAGAGAAAATAGAATAAATGGGGATGGGGAATAGGATGGAGGGAAATACAGTTTGCAATAGTAACTGAAAAATTTTGAAGCAATTTTCTCTGATAAAGGCTACATTTCTCAAACATATAGAAAACTGAATCAAATTTGTAAAAATAAGAGCCATTCAGGCAGCTAGGTGGTACAGTAGATAAAGCACCAACCTTGGATTCAGGAGGACCTGAGTTCAAATCCAGCCTCAGACACTTGACACTTCCTAGCTGTGTGACCCTGGGCAAGTCACTTAACCCCCATTGCCCCGCCAAAAAAAAAAAAAAAGACACTTATTAGCTGTGTGACCCTGGGCAATTCAATAAACTCTCATTGCCCTGCAAAACAAAAGCCATTCCCCAACTGATAAATTATCAAGAGATATAAACAGTTTTCAGATTAGGTAATTGAAGCCATCTATAGCCATATTTTAAAAATGCTCTAACTCACAATTGATTGGAGAGATGCAAATCAAAAAAATTTTTGGAGTACTACCTAATACCTATTAGATTGCCTAATAGAAAAAAAAAGAGGAAAATGACAAATATTGGAGGGCATGTGGGGAAAATGAAACATTAATGCACTGTTGGTAGAGCTATAAACTGATTCAACCATTCTGTAGAGCAATTTGGAATTATGCCCAAAGGGCTATAAAACCAAAGAGATACAGAACTCTTTGACCTACCAATACCACTACTAGGTCTGTATTCAAAAAGAAATAATAAACAAAAAGGAAAAGGACTTATAGGTACAAAAATACTTATAGCAGCTCTCTATTGGTAGCAAGGAATGGGAAATTGAGGGGATGCCCATCATTTGGGGAATAGCTGAACAAATTGTGGTATGTGATGGTGCTATTGTACTATTGTGCTATAAGAAATGATGAACAGAGTGTTCTCAAACTTAGAAGGACTTATATGAGCTGAAACAAAATGAAATGTACTGTGTACAGAATAACAGCAATGTTGTGGGATGATCAGCTGTGAATGACTTAGCTATTCCCAGCAATACAATGATTCAAGACAACTCTGAAGGATGATGATGAAAAATGTGATTAATTTCCAGAGAAAGAACTGATGGTGCCTGCAGACTGAAGCATATTTTTACTTTATTTTTCTTGAAGTTTTTTGTCTGTTTTCTTTCACAACATGACTAATATGGAAATGTTTTGTAGGACTACACATATATAATCTATATAGAATTGCTTGCCTTCTCAAAGGGAAGCAGAGAAAGGGAGAAAATTTGGAACTCAAAGTTTTAAAAACAGATGTTAAAATTGTTTTATATGTAATGGGGGAAAATAAAAAACTAACAACAACAAAAAGAATTGAAGTAGCTGGAATTTAAGAAAAGGTAACTGTGTAAGATGTCATTTATTGGGGCAGCTAGGTGGTACAGTGGATAGAGCACTGGTCCTGGATTCAGGAGGGCCTGAGTTCAAAACTGGCCTCAGACCCTTGACACTTACTAAATGTATGACTCTGAGCAATCACTTAACCCCAATTAGTCTCACCAAAAACAAACAAACAAACAAATATAAAAAGGATGTCATTTATTAGTTGGGTCATGAAGACTGGTAATAAGTGGGTCTATGACTAGCCTCTATTTGTACCAAAAGACCCAGAGGAAGGGCCAACAGCATCTTTTAATACATATATGTATCTTCCTTCTGATTGGCCTGACAGCACATCATTTGGATCTTCCCTAGCAAACAATGCAACCCTGATTGGTGGACATTTTAATGAGCAGGTGGGATGATAGTTTTGAGCTCCTCCCTATTGCTTCATTTTTAGGGGGCAGCACAAATCTTGAGTGTCAATCTACAGCTAGGAAAAGGGGCTAGCTTTCTCATGTGGCAGATCACACCCCTCTCTGACAGCCAAGGAATGCCAGTTGCTCTATGAGAGCCAGCTGCCTCCAGCAATCTTGGTTAGAAAAACATAAGCCATCTCAACTAGATTTGTACTGGCCTGGTCTCTTTTTTTTTAGACCAGGTAACCCCAAACTTTGATGAGGGGAAAAGCAAGGACAAAGGAACATGTCCCTGGGGAGAAGCTAGCTCAGGCTGGCTTCTGTTTACAGGGTTGGTCAGCCTTCCTTTGGAAGAAGAACCAAAGGCTTCACAGAATGATGTCCTGACTTGTGCATGAATTGGATTGAAAGGAGGCAGAGTTGAACAAAGTCATGAACCTCACTCTCTCTTCCTGAACCACTGAAGTCTGGTGACAGGATAAAAATTGAGATGACTGATAATGGCCAGGATGTAGGAGATGACCTTGGTGTCTTTGATGGCTGACCAAGCTCTAAGCACTGCATGGAGTCTATTTCAGCAACCTTCATGGTCATTGAAACAAATTGTTCTCATTCAACCATTCCACTGGGGAAAGTCTTTATATGCTTGGGGTAGATATCCTCCTAACTCATTGATAGGTTTGAAGTCTGTCAGTTATCCTTAACCTGGTTTAACCTGTCTGTCAAGTTAGTTTTTCTAGGCTGTGACCACTGTGTATGTGTGTGTGACCACAGCTTCTTAGAGCTTCTTGGAGTCACAGATGAGATTTGGGTGAGGTAGACACCAAAGATGGATGATCAGCCCTGTAAAAACAAAACAAAAAAACAAGGTAAACAAAAACCAGGGTCTCTGCCCAGTTGTGCTTGGGAGTACTTCTTTTACTCAGTTATGCCCTTCAGAAACTGCTTGACCTACAGAGCTTAGGGGGTCTGAAGAAATCAATAGATTCACATAGAAATATTGGTAATAAATAATACAATCCAACATTAATTTTCCTCTCAATAAACACTTATTAAGAGCCTACTATAAAGAGAATGGAAAGTGATTAAGAAGAAAAGGCAGTAATCACTCAGACTTCCTGACACAATTACCCCACCCCCCAAAAAAACAAACCTCCAAACACAGCCAGAAAACAACTCCTAGAGAAACAGAACCCACAAAAAAATGGCTAAGAATATTTTCCAGCTAAAGACACCTTGGAAGTTTGGCAGAAGGGGGAGCTAGGCAGGGAGTGGAGTCCAGCCCCACAATTCCAACAACACAGATACAGCCCCAGGCAGGCTGCACCAGGGGAAACTTACCAGTGAGCCTCCAAATCAGCTGCAGTGCTGGCAGCTTCTGGAACTAAGCTCATGGTCTGGTGAGAGGGCTGAACAGCTGGCCGGGGGCAGGGGGGAGTCTACGAGGGTGTATGCAGGATCTAAGATGGGATTTGGATGTCCTACCCCAGCTGGAAATCAAGAACCTTGAGCAGTGGTGGCCCAGATTGGGGAAGGGTGCAGGCTCATCAGAGCTAGCAACCACAGCAAATAAAGTTTTGCTCTCTGGTTGATTGGCAAGTTGGCCTAGGGTTATCCATGGACCAGAGAAAGGGCCAGGCAAGAGAATCAATGGCCCCTCATTAAATCATAACACTTGGGACCCCCTGAAGCTTGGGACAGTATATCCTGGAAGCAGAACCCCACACTAAGAAGGAGTTAAAAGTCAAGTGAAAGACAGGCAGGATGAGCAGGCAGAGAATTGCAAACCACAGAAAGCTTTAGTGACAAGGAAGATCAAGGTGCACCCTCAGAAGAGGATAGCAACATCAGGGCCCCTATATCCAAAGCTTTCAAGAAAAATATGAATTGGTCTCAGGCCAAAGAGGCACTCAAAAAGGACTTTGAAGATGAAATCAGAGAGGTAGAGGAAAAAATGGAAAGAGAAATGAGGGTGATGTAGGAAAGACATGAAAAAAAGTCAACAGCTTGAAAAGCCATATGGAAAAGCTCTCTGATGAAAATAATTGCCTAAGAATTAGGATTGAACAAATGGAAGCTAGTGACCTTATGAGAAACCAAGACACAATAAAGCAAATCCAAATGAATTTTTAAATGGAGGGCAATGTGAAATATCTTCTTGGAAAAACTGCTGACCTGGAAAATAGATCCAGGAGAGATAATTTGAAAATTATTGGACTACCTGAAAACCATGATTAAAATAAGAGCTTAGCCATAATCTTCCAGGAAATTGTCAGGGAAAATTGCCCTGATATTCTAGATAGAAATTGAAAGAATCCACCAATCACCTCCTGAAGGAGATCCCAAAAGGAAAACTCCCAGGAATATTATAGCCAAATGCCAGAGCTCCCAGGTCAAGGAGAAAATATTGCAAGCTGCCAAAAAAGAAAGAATTCAAGTACTGGAGAGCCACAATCAGGATAGCACAAGATCTAGAAGCTTCTACCTTAAAGGATCAGGAGGCATGGAATTTGATATTCCAGAGGACAAAGGAATTGGTATGACAACCAAGAATCACCTATCAGCAAAACTGTCTATAATCTTTCAGAGGAAAAAATGGGACTTCAATTAAAAGGAGGACTTTCAGGTATTCATGATGAAAAGACCTGAAGTGAATCAAAATTTTTACTTTCAAATACAAGACCCTAGAGAACAATAAAAAGGTAAACAGGAAAAAGAAATTAAGTGGAATGTTAAAAGGTTAAACTGTTTACATTCCTACATGGGAAGATGATACTTAAGAACATTCTCATTATTAGAGCAGATAGAAATAAATTTAGATAGAGGGCACAGGTGGGTATTGATTATGGAGGGATGATGCCTGCAAAGTATTTATTTTTTATCTCTTTCTGTGGGGTAGTTGGAGTTGGGTGACATGCCTGGGGTTGTGAAGTGGGTGAGTGCCTTGTGTCTGAGGCAATATTTGGGCTTGGGTCCTCCTTGGTCCAGGGTGGGTGCATTGTCCACCGTGTCACCCAGCTGCCCCATGATGACATCTTTAGAGTAAAACTGAGGGGTGAGAGGAATGCACTGGGGGAGGAGGAAGGGGAGTGGTAGAATGGGATGAAATCCCACATGAAAGAAACAGGAAAGGGCTTATGGAGTAGGGGGAGAGATGAGGAAGGAGCAGGGCAGCAAATGAACTTTACACACATCAGAATAGGCTCAATGATCTTAATCTCATCACAGATGGCTCAAGGAGGGATTAATATACACACCCAATTGGGTGGAGTAATCTATTTAATCTGGGCAGTAAATTAGCCTAACACTCATCAGAATTGGCTCAAAGAGGGAATAACATACAGTCAATTGAGTAGAGTAATCTATCTAACCCTGCAGAAAAATAGGAAAGGAAGGGGATAAGGAAGGAGGGCAAAAGAAGGGAGGGCAGATTGGGGGATGGGGCAGTAAGAAGCAAATCCCTTTTGAGGAGGGATAGGGTGAAATAAGATAGATAATAGAATAAATATCATGGGGAAGGGAATAGGATGGAGGGAAACAGTTAATAGTAATTGTGAAAAAGAGAAAAGGGGGAAAAATTGTACAAAAAAATATTTATAGTAACTCTCTGTGGTGGCTAAGAATTGGAAATCAAAGGAATGTCCATTAATTGGGGATTGACTGAACAAGATGTGGTATATGATTGTAATGGAATATTAGTGTGCTATAAGAAATGACAAACAGGATGATTTCAGAAAAACCTGGAAAGACTCATATAAAGTGATGTATAGTGAAGTGAGCAGAACCAGGAGGACATTGTGCACAGTGACAGCAGTATTCTTCTATGAGCAATTGTGAATGACTTAACTACCCACCTCCTGACAGAGAAGTGATAGACTAAATTTTCAGAATGAAACTCACAGTTCAGGACATAGCCAATATTTTTATTATGCTTATCTATATTTAATTATTACAATGGTTTGCCTTAATTTCTTTCCCTCTCCCTCCCTCCCTTTCTTTCTTTTCCCCTCCTTACTTTCTTCTTTTTTTCCTTCCTTCCTCCTCCTACCTTCCATTCTTCCTTTCTCCCTCCTTTCCTCTTTTTCCTTCCTTCCTTCTCTCCCTCCCTTTCTTCCATTTTCCTTTTTTCCTTCCCTCCTTCTCCTCTTTTCTCTACTCCTTTTCTCTTTCCCTTTCTCCTCCTTCCTTCCTTCCTTCCTTCCCTCATTACTTCTTCCCTCCCTCCCTTCCTTCTTCTCTCATTCTTTTTTGCAGAGTATAGTGGAAGTGGAATGGAAAAACAAATGCTTAACAATAGGAAATTTTTTAAATGTACCAGTGTTAGGATTCTAAGATGAACCTATGAAGAAATTGTACATTCTGTGACTATGCCTCTTCCTTGCCATGTCCCCTTCTTATCCTCTGGCTCAGAAAGAAGACTCCAGGAGCCTTCAAGTTGCCCTAGGCTTCTCATGCAACTAGATACCTCTGATTGATCCAAATGACCTATCTCTTAAAGAACCAGAGTTCTGGTTTTGAGGTAATTTGTCCCCTCTTCTTACCTCACCTATTCTAGGTTTCATCATGTTGCTTAGGTACCCTTTTTGTGACCTTTCTATTCCAGTCAAACCAGCCTTATTTCCTATATACAACATTCCATTGTGTACTGCCATACTTTTGTCCTTCTGTTTTCCCATATCTGAAAGGCATTCAGTTCTCATTTCTCCCTTAGAATTCCTTGGAGCTTCTTTCAAAATACACCCTAAGGTTCTTAACACACTCTCTTGAAATGACTTTGCAGATTGTGTTCATGTACATACATATTGCCTTACAGAAGATCTGAACCTTTTTTGCATGGGTTACAAATCCCTTTGGCAATCTGGTAAAGCCTACAGAATGTGTTTTAGAATAATACTTCATTGCCTACATTCATAATGGAAGGAAATACTCAATTTCCATTTGAGGCTGGTGAAAATAAAGTTGTGATATTTTTCCCATTCAAATTGACAACCCCCCTAAAACCTATACATAGAACCCTTGGGTCCCAGGTTAAGAACATGGCTCTAAGTAAAATGTAGACTCCTTGAAAACAAGGGCTGTTTCTTTCTTTCTTTCTTTTTTGTCTTTGTATACCCAGTATATAGCTTAGTACCTTGCCCATGGTAGGTCCTTAATAAATATTCATTCAATTTATTTGGATTCTTTCATTCTTTTCATTTCCAGTGTCTCATTGAAACAACATTTTAATATGAATTGGCTGCTGAATTTTCTTGCCCTACTAAAATAAACTCTGAGGTAATCTCTTATCCCAGGATGTCCCTCACATATGTTGAGTTTTAAAGCTTCAGGAGTTTCCTAGTATGAACACAATGAATTAGCCCCAGTGCTAAGAACAAAATAGAAACCCAGACAAGCTGCACCTCTAACCCCTAGAGCATACTCCCTCTCAGATGGGTGGATCTCTAATTAAAAAGAGGAGTGATCAGGTCACTGGATGATATGCCTGGAGTTCATTGTCAAAGGTATCTAGAAATAGGGCTTTGAAAGTCACTTTGCTTCTGACTTGTTCATATGTCTAAAGACTAATTAACGATGACAGGCTGACCATTAGAAAAAAAATTTTCATACCAATGACAAGATGACGGATGATTCCATGCTGTTACAATGTCATCCTTAAAAAAGATGTGACAAGTCTAAGTTCCAATTAATTAGATGAGCTTTACAATACAGTCGTCCCTTTCAAGCTACTGAACCCATTGCTAGAGGCTGACAATGTGTCACCTTTTCTATTTTTAAGGGCTGTATTTATGGGCCAACAACATAGGGAACTATTCACGCTGAACCTTCATCTTCTTGTCTGGTAACTGGAGCTAGACCTCATAATATAAACTGTTGCTTCAAGGTTCTGCATACTAGATATGAAGCTTGCAATACTCGAAAATGACCTCTGTAGCACTTCTTTCCCATTTCCTTCAGTGAGCATAGTTAAGTAGAAGTTCCATTTATTTTTTTTTAATTTTAAAGAATATGAAGAAAGTGCTCCAACACCAAGGAGAAAGGAGTCACCATGGAACAGCCTGTTTCACAGATCAAAAATCTTTTGTGTTTCCACAGAGACACATTTGGCAAATAACAAACAAAAAAACTTGTCTATACTATTGAGACCAGGATTTGGGAATTCAATCAAGCAGGAAAATCATTAAACCAACAAAACTGTAGGGGTCTCCTGCTAGTTTTATTGACAATGACATTTCTTCAGGCAGAGTTCCCTCGGTGGCAGAAGGGAAAATCTCATTCTAAAGAAGATTGAAAATATGAAATCCTGAATTCTGTCACTGAGGAAGCCATCAATGCAACTCCTGACCTTGGACAGCTCCCTGAAATACTTGGGTCCTACAAGTCCCCATCTGTAAAGCCAAGAAAAGAGAGCTGGGTAGGGGGACAGGAAGACCTGTGGGTCAAATCCAGCCTCAGATACCTCCTAGTTGCATGACCCTGAGCAAGTCACTTAACCTCTGTCTGCCTCCATTTCCTCAACTATAAAATGGGCACAATAATAGTACCTAATTCGGGGGCGGCTAGGTGGCACAGTGGATAAAGCATTGGCCTTGGATTCAGGAGTACCTGAGTTCAAATCTGGCCTCAGACACTTGACACTTACTAGCTGTGTGACCCTGGGCAAGTCACTTAACCCCCACTGCCCCACAAAAAAAAAGGTCAAAAAAAAAATAGTACCTAATTCCCAGTGTTGTTATGAGGATCAAGTAAAAGAATATTTGTAAAGTCCTTAGCATAGTGCCTGGCACATAGTAGGTGCTTAATAAATGTTTGTTTCCTTCTCTTCCTCTCCCTTTTCCATCATGCTAAAAATTCAGTCTTTGTTTAGAGAGGTAGCATGTTGTAGAGAAAGAATGGCAGTAAGAGGGATGGCTTTAAATACTATCTCTTAAAGTTTATTACACAGTGGTTTCAATTTATCTTTCTAGACTAATTTCACATCACTTCCTTCCCCACCTTGACAAAGATTAAATGGCATATAGTAGGTACTTAATATATGCTTGTTTATGCACACATTCTAATCATTCTGGCCTATTTGCTGCTCCACATACATACATACATACATACATACATACATACATATATATATATATATATATTTGTATTCATTTGGGGTGGGGTGAGGGACAATGAGGGTTAAGTGACTTGCCCAGGGTCACATAGCTAGTAAGCGTCAAGTGTTTGAGGCCAGATTTGAATTTAGGTCCTCCTGAATCCAGGGCCGGTGCTTTATCCACAGCACCATCTAGCTCCCTTCTGTATATATATTTTGTTTTTCCATATCTCTGTGCATGTTGCCTCACCCTTGGTAGAGTGTTAGGTCCTTAAAGGAAGAGATTGTTTCCATTTTAGTCTTTGTACTCCAAATACGAACACAGATCGTGGTATACAGTAGGTGTTTTAAAAATACTTGTCCATTTGACATAAAGTGATACTTATTAGCTGTGTGACTATAAGCAGATCACTTTAACTCAACGTTAGTTTCCTCATTTGTAAGATAAGGGGGTTAAACTAGACAAGCTCTAAGTTCTACAGTTATAATCCTATATTATGCTGGGTTATTTAGATTTCAGTCAATTGTTGACTGACTATTGTAGTATATTTATATATATTTACGATTCATTGTTCTCTGAGCCTCATTTTCTTCACAAGTAAAATTGGGGATAATAATTCTCATACTATCTACTTTAAAGGGGACGGAGACTGTAAATAAAATCCTTAATAGATGTGAATTTTTATTATGAGTCAATGACAATAGGCTATCAGTGAAAGAAGATCTGGACATTCCTTTTATTCAAGTTTTGCAATACTGAATTTTAGTATGATAAGAAAATTGTACATTTCATTTCATGGTATAAATTTAAGGGGTTTAAGGTTAAGTAAAATTTCTCTCTTTTTCTTTTTTTTTTCTTTTTCTTTTTTTTTTTTGCGGGGCAATGGGGGCTAAGCAACTTGCCCAGGGTCACACAGCCAGTAAGTGCCAAGTGTCTGAGGCCGGATCTGAACTCAGGTACTCCTGAATCCAGGGCCAACGCTTTAACCACTGAGCCATCTAGCTTCCCCCTCTCTTTTTCTTTTTAAAATATTTCTCTCTATCTCTGACCTTTAGTACTTTATCTCTTCTCCAGAGAGGTCTCTAATATACATGCACACACAGAGAGAGCCATAACTAGCCATATTTATGCCCAGGGCAGCACAAACTAACAACATCCAGAGGAAGTACCATGAGAAGCATCTTCAGATAACCTTGTTAACATGAGTAGAGACCCTGAAAAATTACAAAGCAAGAGAAGGGGGGAATGGAAAGAGAAGGGGGCAGAACCTGGCTATGGTTTACTTGGAGATGCCATCTGATAGCTTCCTCTTTTAACTAATTCTTCTTGCTAACTAGATGTTAACCTCTCGTTTCTATGTTGCTGAAGGACTTGTGATACTTTCAAAACCTTCCAAGTCCACTGTCATTGGAAAAAGCCCAGTCCTCACCCTAGTTGCAGCTTTTTACCTGTATGTACATCCGTGTGTGTGCTTGCATGCATGCACACACACACACACACACACACACACACACACTCCAATTCTAATGTCAGTCTATTATACCAAACTCCAGGAACAGTATTTCATTCATGACGATTCATAGGCACAGAGGCAATACACATAAATGCACACATGAACTACCTCAAATCAGAAATAAGCGGCATTGCTAAAATCAGTTTCAGTAAATGAACTTGAAGCAGTTCTTGGGCTTTGAGCCTCATTGCTCTCAACCCTTTAAAACCTTTAAGGTGATAAGTCATAATCCAAGATGATATGATAACTCGTGCCACTAATAAAATGCCTAGTTTATTTCCTTTTGGCTTTGCAATGCACTTCTTAAACCTTGATTCTAATGTTCTGGGGAAATAAAACTCCAGAAGGAATGGAGGTTCCCTAGGTACATTTAATCATTAGGATTTAGAGCGAGAAGGCCAACTGATCCAAATGCTTTCCATTTAAAGCCAAGGAAGCTGAGGCCCAGAAAAGTTGACTTGCCCAAGGTCATACATGCAGCAAGTAGCAGGGCCAAGGTTTTAATTCAAGCCTTCTCAGCCCACAGTTAGGGCTCTTTCCATAATATCATGCAATGGCGTGCAACCTAAGCCTTCTCTTCTCCAATTTAATAATTCCCAGTTCCTTCCTTCCCCATCCTGCTCATCTACTTAAGTTGCTTCATAGCAAAGAAAGATTAGCCATTTTATTATTTTCCATATAAGTTTTCCTGGATGTTCTCATCACTTTTCCTCTTTTCTCAACTTGCTTTCTCCCATACCATAGAATGCCAGATTTGGAGGCAGGATGATCTGATTTCAAATGTTATATGAACCTGGACAAATCACTTAACCTCTCAAAGTCAGCTTCTTCCTCTGTAAAAAGGGGATAATAATAGTACCTTCACTCCAGGGTTGTTATAAAGATCAAAAAAGAATATATGTAAAGTACTTTGCAAACCTTAAAGCATGATACAAATATTAATTATGATTTTTATTTTAAATCATTACTATGGCATCAGAATAGCAATGATCTATAGCTTTCAAGGCCTGTTCTTCAGCTATTTCTGCTTAACATGACTTTAGATTTTTTTAAAAATCTGAAACTCGGGGCAGCTAGGTGGTGCAGTGGATAGAGCACTGGCCCTGGATTCAGGAGTACCTGAGTTCAAATCCGGCCTCAGACACTGGACACTTACTAGCTGTGTGACCTTGGGCAAGTCACTTAACCCCCATTGCCCCACAAAAAAAAAATCTGAAACTTGAATCATGCCAGTGAAATCTCACTTTCTCCCATTACCAACCTCACTTTAGGATTCTAGTCTAAACCAGGGTGGACTATGAGGAGCCTAGCCCAGAGTGACCTCTGGGTAGCATGACCTGGCCATATTCCCATATTCCCAGGCCAGAAACTTTTGCTGAAGTCAGGCCCATTTTAAGATCATACTTAGAGTTCTGGCTCACTCCAAGCTTGTCTTGGAACGACTCTGAAATCTGACTTCCTCAATCCCTCCCATTCCAGAGACTGGTCCAGCTTCCAACTTAACCACATAGGAGACAGTCTAGATGCAATTCTGAGAATCTGCTTTTGATCTATAGCAACCCCAGCATTTCAGGTGAAGTCCTGGGTCAGCTCTCCTCTGAGAACTTCAGTAAGCATGGTCAGTTCTGGGACTAAATCCATGCTACCATCCAGCAGAAAATCCAGGGTTTCCATCACCTTATCACTCAGCCTGGTCAGCTTGCAGTCCCAGCATCAAAGATATCAGGCAAGACAAGAGAGAATCCATTGCATTTGGGCCTTTGACAGAGAGCAGAGAGGGCAACCTCATTTATTGGGGGTATTGTGTGAGAAAGAGGAGATATTCACTCCAGCTTTCAATCCTACCCCTGCTCCTACCACAAGAGCAAGACATCAATACAGGTTCACCCACCTTGAAGGGCAGCTAGGTGGTGCAGTGGATAAAATCTTGGGCCTGGAGCCAGGAAGACTCATCTTCATGAGTTCAGATCCAGCCTCAGACATTTACTAGCTGTGTGACCCTGGGCAAGTCACTTAACCCTATTTGCCTCAGTTTCCTCATCTGTAAAATGAGCTGAAGAGGAAAATGGCAAACCACTCCAGCATCTTTACCAAGAAAACTCAACAACAACCACCATAGACTTCCTTTCCAGTTTCAAAGCTATGATCTCCCTGTATCATTCATTCTTTAGTATAGTTGTATGAGCTGCCTTCCTTTGGAAAAAATTACTTCACCAAACAAGCCTCCTGATGACTCAGTCAGGCATTAAAAATTATTGCATTATATCCATATCCCTCCCTTCCCCCACCCAAAAAAAGAAAAAAGACAAAATTGAAAAGAAGAGCTTATGTGGTTTACAGTTTGGTGGATTTCTTTCCCAAATCTTTAGTCATTTTCCCCCATGTAGCTGAACACCAGGAAGGCTGAAGTGAAAGATGGGCTTATCCGAGTTCTGAAATTCCAGGCAGCATAATAAAACTATTTTTAGGTCAAGATTAGAATTGTCTGAAGTCATGGCCTCTTGGCATAATCTACAGTCAAAGGGGTCACCTAAATGTCTTTTAATGTTTGCTATTGCTGTTGCTGCTGTTATTCTTTTTAAAATGTAACAGAAGTATGGCAGGAAATCTCTAAAGATGGAGTTGTTGAGTTTGATAATCTGAAAGTCACCTTTCCCCACTGCCGGGAAAATAAACATTTACATGAACAGGCTAACCAGGGTCCCCAGACAGTCCAGCACTTTCTTCTCCCAACCAGCAGGAAGAGGCACAACTAAGGGCCAGGCAGGGTGGGAATCAATACTTAGACCTAGGACATCAACATCTGTTTGGGGAGGGATGGCACAGATAACTGTAAAGAGATGGCACACTATCTGTGTGCCATCTCTTTACAGTTATACATGAAAGTATTTCATGTACTACCAAGTTGATTTTCTTGAAAGAATCCATTTTAGGATTGATAAATCCTGGGGCAGCTAGGTGACACAGTGGATAGAGCACCAGCCGTGGATTCAGGAGGACCTGAGTTCAAATCCAACCTCAGACACTTGGCACTTACTCACTGTGTGACCCTGGGCAAGTCACTTAACCCCAATTGCCTCACCAAAAAAAAAAAAAAATTCCATGTCTAGGATTGATAAATCCTTTCCAGGAGGGAGGATGGATGACTTGTAAGTAGAAATAGTTTTTCTAACAATCTGGCCAAAATCATAAAAATTGAGAGATCACATAATACAACCATGTCACTTTACAGATAGGAAACTGAGGCTCATGGAGACTAAACAATTTGACCTAAGTCCTACATCCTATAAGAGGCAGAGATAAAACATTAACTCTAGTCTTCAGGATCCCAGTGCCATCTTCTATCCACTAGACCAGGGGTTATTAATCTAGGATTCATAGATAAATTTCAGGGAATTTGTGAACTTGGGTTGGAGAAGAACATTATATATTTATTTTCACTAATCTCTAACTGAAATTTATTTATCATTTCCATTAATCATGAATGTAGTAGTGTCTATGGCACAAAAATGCTTGAAAATTCCTGCACCAAACTACAACCAAACTTGTTTGTCTGCTGGACTAAGTATCATTCTTATCCATTAAACCCTTTGGAGCAGCATCATGATGTTTGTGAAATACTTCAAACCCCTTCAGATCAAAAGTTCAGTGTATACTATGATACCTCCAAAGTGCTTTGCTACTTTTAAAATGCCATAGAAACATGAGCTTCTTCAAGTGCCTGGGCTTCTGCCACTTGAGTCTTACATGATGTTGCTGTTGTCATTCAGTCATGTCCAACTCTTCATGATGCCATTTAGGGTTTTCATGGCAAAAATACCATTTGCCATTCCCACTTCCAGCTTATTTTACAGATGAGGAAACTGAGACAAACAGGGTGAAGTGACTTGCCTATGGTCACATAGCTAGTAAGAGTCTGAGGCCAGATTTGAACTCATAAAGATAAATCTTCCTGACTCCAGGTCTGGCACTCTATCCATTGTGCCACTTAGGTGTCCTGTCCTCCATGATCCAGGTTGCCAATCTGCAATAAGTTCAAAGAGTTTTAAAGAGTTGCTTATGCTTTCATCAATCAGGAATATCTAAACAATGGTGGTACACGAATGTAATAGCATATATTAGAAGAAACAATGAACACAAAGAATTCAGAGAAGCACAGGAAGACTAATATGAACTGATGCAGGGTGAAGAAAAAAGAAAACAAATATGCAACAAAAAGAATAAAAACACTAAAACTAGACACTGAACAAATATAATGATCTATCCTGGTCCCAGGGAAAAAAAAGTTAAGAAAATATGGCTCCCTTTCTTCTTTGCAAACACTGGGAACTATTGGTGTGACACATTACATATACTGCCAGATCGTTTATAGTTTTGCTAAACCTTTTCCTCCTCTTTCTTGTTTTTGGTTTTTTGGGTTTTTTTGTTACAGTGGATGGGTCAGATATGGAAGAAATGAGGGATATATTTGGAAATGGAGAGTACATAAAAACAAAAAGGACCAATCAAAGCTTAAATTTTTTTACAAAGGACAAAAATTATGTTAACATGACCAAACAATTTCTTTTTCTATGGCCATCTTGATGATGAGCCTCTCCAAACTTAACAAGATGGTCATCAGACATGTATACAGTCCGTCCCCTAAGGCCACGCTCGAAACTTATCTAGCTCATCATCCTATGCTGGAGTTTGAACTTCCCCATCATAGCCTCAATGAATCTGGGATTACTCTCTACCATGGTGAAGCATCAGAGGCGAACATAAGTGGAGAAAAGGAGACATCATCATCATCATCGGATCACAGATGCATTTGGAGCTGGAACAGATGTGCAAATGAGAAAATTAAAGCCCAGAAGGGTTTTAAATGACTTGTCCAAGGTCCGTGCATATCAGAGCCAAAATTTCAATCTAATTTTCTGCCTCCAAATCCAATGCTCTTTCCATTTTATCTTGCTTCTCTTCAATGTTATTATCATTATCTCTGCCATTGCATTTTCCCACAAATCTTCCCCTCTTTCAAATTTCCCAGTTACTGTGGAAGGCACTAGCATCCTCCTAGCCATGCAGGCTTGCAATGTGTCATCCATGACTCTTCACTCTCAATTGCACGGCCAACCTGTTGCCAAGTCATTTCTACCTTTATAAAAGTACTTCTCTATGTTCCCTTTCTCTCCTCTGACACCCTGATGCCACTCTGATGTGGTTCCTCATCATCTTATACCAGGACTGTTGCAATAGCTTTCTTTCTTTTTCTTTTCTTTTCTTTTTTTTTTTTTTTGCAGGGCAATGAGGGTTAACTGACTTGCCCACAGTCACACAGTTAGTAAGTGTCAAGTTAGTTAAGTTAGTAAGTGAACTTGGGTCCTCCTGAATCCAGAGCCTGTGCTTTATCCATTGCACCACCTAGCTGCCCCTACCATATCTTTCTGTTTGATTTCCCTGACACAAGTATATCCCCATTTCAGTTCATCCCTCCCCTTCCAGCCATCAAAGTGATCTTCCTAATGTGTAGGTCTAATGATTTCACTCCATGCCCACTCAAGAAACTCCAGTGGCTCCCTATTAACTTCAGGATCCAAGAAAAATACTCTGGTTGATTTAAGTTCTTTACAACTTGGCTCCTTCCTACCTTTCTAGTCTTTTTTCATTTCACTCCCTCCCATGTATTGTATGATCCAGTGACATTAGCCTTTTTGCTATTTCGCAGAAATGACACTTCTTCCCTCCCACCCACCCCCACCTCACACTTTATGACTTTTCCCTTCCTGTTCTCAATATTTGGAATGTTCTTGCTCCACATTTCTGCCTCCTGGATTCCTTAAAAATTCAGCTTAAATCCTTCTTTGCAACCTTCCCCCAAATACTAATGTCTCCCTTCTGATATATGTATGTGTATGTGTGTATACGTATACACACATATACACAGGTGTATATATACATATTTATGTGTATACACACACATATACATATATTCTTGTACGCCCATCATTGTTTGCACATCATTTCTCCCATTTAAATGTCAATCAGTCAGGCTGGTACTTCAACCAGTATTTATTAATCTTTTACTATGTGTCAGGCATGATATTAAGTTCTAAGGATGTAAAAAAGATGTTTAAAACCCCCAAAACAGAAGCAGTCCCTGCTTTCAAGGAGCTCACAGTCTTGAGGGCAATGTTTTTGAGTTACAGTGTTTTTGCCTTTCTTTGTAACCCACAGTGCCTGAGAAATAATAAGGACTTAAGAAATGCTTATTGACTTGATTTCATATTTTTTTAAAAAACTTTCATTTCATTGGTATAGGGAACTCCCAATGAGAAAACTCTATCTATAGATGCATCCTAGCACCTGCTCTGTAACACACTGTCTTAGAGAGTTCCCTAGGAGCACTGAGAGATTAAGTGATTTGCCCAAAGTGACACAGCCAGTATTGTCAGAGGCAGGATTTCAATCCACATCTTTCTGATTCAAGAGCCAACTCTCTAACTAGATCACCACACTGCCTCCCACTGCTTTTTGGCTATTGTTATCTTACAAAAATAGAACTCCTAAAGAATTTATTCTCCTTCTGTAAAGACCTATTTTCTTCATTTTGATGTGTCTGCCATTAACAATCTCTTTTTTGGTCAGTCAGATTAATTTAAAATAAGCATTTTAAGGTGTTATTCTTTTAATTAAATCTTAGGCAGAGGCCAAAGGATCTCTTCTACCAGCCCACCCAAGTCAGAGCTAACATTCCATTCAGAGGTCAAGCTGATGGTGGGCTAATTAAATCTGCTTTTATTTTGAACTTGCCTTTCTTTTTAGAATCTTGATAAATTACTTCTTTATTTTCTGTGGAGGGATTTTCCACAACCTCATTTTTATTTTTTTTAGAGCTGGGCTTGGCTTCATTGGTTTTCTCCATGCCCTTTCAAGTAAAAAGAACTTTGATGAATACTATTTCTTCATTGGAAGGGCCTGTGATGTTGAATAGGGTCTTATTGAAAAATACGGGGTGATATGCCGGGAGAGCATTCCCTTAGATTTAAACTTTTCTACATGAGTCAGGAGCCCATTATCTCAGAATTCAACAGACATTGATAATTTTTCATCCATTCTGCATTGATCAAAGTGAAGACATTTGAAAAGTGAGTGACAAATGACAAAAAAAGAAATCTCTTTCCCAAGGCTAAATTCCTTTTATCTATCTTTCTGCTGCATTCATTTGCTATTCATCTTTCTTAATTTAGGACTGATCAGGAGATCCGACTGTGTTTTAATGAAATCATTTTTACTCTGTTGCTTACTGAGTTACTCAGGGAATGAGTCTGAGCTCTTGGAGAATTCAGAATACCAGAGGGATACTCAGTACCCCCAAGCCCCATTTAGCAAAAGATCTCAAGGCACCTTGTAAATCTCCATTCATTCTTTTAACAACCTTGCAGAGATAGGTGCCTCAGAGGCAGGTCACTATCATTAGCTCCATTTCCCAGGGAAGGAAACCAACCACTGAGACTAATAATTACTTCTCATAAGTCACTGAATCGCAAGAGTAGAAAAAGCAGGGATGAAGCTTTCTCTATTTACTAAGTATAACTTCCGGCAATCAGGCAAATACCGAAAGGCACAATAACTGAGAGACTTAGGGCAGCCCCTGGACTCAGGTACCAGCCCCTGCTGTCCCCATTCCTTCATTCATCCATCCTTCCATTCATGCATTTACCCACCCATGTAAGAATATTTATTGATCAACCATTCAATACCCAGCATCATGCCAGACATTGTGGGAATAAAAAAAAATCAAAAACTATTTTTGCCCTCATGGATATTACATTCTACTAAATAGATATCTAATATCTAATAGATAAGATGTGAATATTAAATTATATTGCCACATAGAGTGTGATAACTAACATAAGAGAAATACAAATGGATACATTAGGCCAAGTTCCAGTCAGAGTCAGTGGTATTTGAGGTGGGCCTGGAAGTATAGGGAGGAACTGGACAGGTGATTCTGGGGTCAGGAGAGAGGAGAAAGGCATTCCAGGTTTAGGTCATAGCATAAGCAAAGACATGGAATCGGGAAGTTATGGGACTTAATTGGACAGCAGCAAATACTACAGTTGTTCTAGACTTCATTTCTACCTTGGCCTTGTTCCTGTCTATGAACTTCAAAACCAAACCTCTGATGATGTTCCATCCTAGAACTTCCCTCAGTACCGCTTGCCTCCTCATCCTGGAACAGCCAGCCACTGCTATGGTCTTCTCACCCCAGAAATTCCCTCTGGGATGGATGCCTGTCTTCTCCTCCCACAGGGGAGTTCCTTCATTTTGTGGAGGATCCTAAGCTGACCAGCCTTCCTTCCCCTACTAGCCCCTACCTTGCCCCGGTGCCAAGTACCTTCTTCCTCCCCTCCTTTTCATATCCCTTCAGTGTGTTTTCATCCTCCATTAGAACAGAAATCCCTTGAGGGTATTAACTGTTCTTTTTGCTTGTATTTGTATCCCCAACCCTTAGTACAGTGCCTAGCATATAGTCATGCTTAATAAATGTCTTCCTTCCTTTCTCCTTTCTTTTTTCTTCTTTCCTTGAGTATAAAAGGTATGTCACCCATCTCCCTTCTACTTTCGAACCACCATTTGATTGTCCTCTGCCCTCCCTTGCCCTTCCTTGCCCTCCCTTCAATATACATTGTAAGGGGGTAAAATTCTAGCTAGTCTGTCTAAAATATCTAATAAGTGGTTACCAATAAATTATAAGCTTTAGCAAGAGTTAGACTTTTAAGCATTTTAAGCACCTATTCTTTTTTTTTTTTTTTTGCGAGGCAATGAGGGTTAAGTGACTTGCCCAGGGTCACACAGCTAGTGAGTGTCAAGTGTCTGAGGCCAGATTTGAACTCAGGCACTCCTGAATCCAGGGCCAGTGCTTTATCCACTGCGCCACCTAGCTGCCCCCTTTTAAGCATTTATTAAGGAGAATAAGAATTTGGTGAAGAGAGAGAGAAAGGCCTAGATTCAGCTGTCTATCTCAGGGAGCCAATGTCTCCAGCTCCTCTCCCCCCTGAGGTCCTCCAGAAAAAGAGAGCGAGAGAGCAAGTCTTGCCTCTTTTGTAGACAGTACTCAAGAGCAAACGTCACTTCCTAACGCCAAGGAAAACCGCATGGCTTGCCCTCAGACACCTTCTCCTCATGGCGGAGCTTTCCTACAGTAGCTCTCCAGCAGGTGGCGTCATTCCAATCGTTACAACATATTGAATTATTTGTCCAAGAAGAGTAGTGGGAGATTAGTATGGAAATGTAGATTGAGACTGAATTGTGGAGATCCCGAAAGCCAAATTAAGTTTAGAGTTAATTTGATAGCTAACAAGGAATTAGTTATTCAAAGTTTTGAGCAAAGAGTCAACATGGGTTCATATGATCACAGATGTAAAGCTTAGAGATGATTACAGTCTAATGTCCTCATTTTACTCTATGAGAAACTGAGACACCCCACCCCCACCCCAACCTGAAGTGACTTACCCAAAGGCATACACATGGTAAGCAGCAGAATCAAAATTCAAACAGAAGCCCTCTGATTCTAAAGCCAAGACTTTTTTCATCATACCATGACTCTCTGTAAAGGTTCTTAGAGCAAGTCAAAGGTATTATGGCAGATCTTAGAGGAGATGGAAAAGATAGTTGTATACCTACCGGGAAGCAGGTACACAGTGGCCCCAGATGCTTCAAGGGGCATGCAGTGCTTCCTAGCAGAAGTGTAACTGGGAAAGGAGACTGACATCTGGAGTGAGGGAGAGGCTGGGGAGCTTTGCATTCCCCCTGGAGTCTATATCATATGGCATGACCCCACTTCTTCACTTGGTCATAGGATTATAGATAGTATTATTGGAGCACAGGTTTGGCATCAGAAAGGACTCCAGAGAAGATCTGGTCCATCTCCCTCATAGAGATTAGGAAACTGAGATCCATGTCACCTCGCCCTACCACCAGGGTCTTATTGCCAAAGTGTCCTTCTGCTATGTCACAATTCCCATCAATCCCAGTGAAGATGTGGGCTAAACTATATGGCGAACAAGCCTCCCCATCTCCAAGCACTGGCCATCATCAGACTCTAAACTGTCATGCCCCTCCCCATTTAACTGTTCTCCACACTCTTACCCTTTCTTCCACATGAACATTGTGTTGCTTCCCACTCCCCACCCTCCTCCCACCACTCAACTGTCCTCTGGGCCACACCCTTCCCTCCCTGCCCCCAGACTGTCCCCAGATCTCCCAAGCTCACCCTCCATCCCCAGGGCAGTTTCTGGTGCTCCACCCTCCAGCCCCAGGACTCCCACACTCCACCTCAGCCAGCCTCAACTGTCTCTTGCCCCAGGTGAAAGCATTTTGGCTCTGCAGCAAGGAAACAACCTCCTGCATACAAAAGCATCACAAGCCATCTTTCAGAGCTGGTTTTGGAAATGTGGCCCCTCCCTTTCAGTTGCCTGGAAACTGTTGCAAAGCCACAACTCTGGTTGGGGAAATTCAAGATTTGATACAATGAGATGAAACTTTGTCTTGTAGCAGTTTATAACCAGGTTTCCTTTACTCCTGGGTTATCCCTCTCTGTGTTTTCTTCTGGCCAGTGTGTGGGGATTCTGGTATAGGAAAGGAAATAAGTCTGGTCCTTCATGCTCCCACAAGAGCAGACTTCCTTTGGAGGTGGCTACCTTCCTTCTTAGGGGCTATATGCCTCTGTGGGGGGCTGGTTGAATGGGGCACAGATCCCAGATGGGCCAATTGACTTGGGTCAGAGGTCGCTGATGAGGATTAATCTCAGGCTCACAGGATCATAGATCCAGAGCTAGAAAGGGCGTTTATTATTGGTCAGTCAGCATGACCCCGTGGACCATAGCACACTGAAATTGTCCACAGGGTTTTCTTGGCAAAGATACTGTAGTGGATTCTCCAGTGGATCAAGGCAAACAGAGGTTAAGTGACTTCCCCAGGGTCTCATAGCTAGTGAGTGTCTGAAGTTGGATTTGAACTTGGGTCTTCTTGACTCCAGGCTCAGGGATCCATCCACTGAACCACCTAGCTACCTCCAGAGGTCCTTAGGAGTCATCTAATTCAATCTCCTTACTTTACAAATGAATAGACTGAAGCAAGGAGAAGTTAAGGACATTACTCTCAGGTAGTTGGTTGCAGGGCCAGAATTTGAATTCAAGTACTCAAGCCCAGATGGAACATTCCTTCTATTTTACTAATTCCATCCATAGCTTTGGGCCAGAGAGTGCCCTGGGGCTTTGCTTGACTAGCAGTACTGTAAGTAGGAAAGGTCCAACACAGTCCCCACAACACTCCTGAGTGAAACCTGAACCAGATTAAGATGTGATTGGGAAAGATTTAACAAAATAAATAAAAATACAATAGAACATAGCTAATGTTAATATGTGGCTTTCTAAGTTGACATGTGCCCACGTGAATCCTTATATACAGTTTAGTGGCCCCTGTTTCTACTTGAGTTTGACACCACTGCTACAGATAAATTCAATTTAGCAAACGTTTATTAAGTTCCTATACATCTGAGGTGCTATAAAGCTACTGGGGATGCAAAGATCAAAATAATACAGTCTCTGCCCTCCAAGAGCTGACTGGGGGATGGAGCAGGATTGTGCAGAAATCTACATGTAAATAGGTATATAGGTAAATACAATGTTTATAGCAAGTTATTTTAGGAGAGAAGAAGTACCAATGATGGGGGGATGAGGAGAGTGCTCATGCAGGAGGGGGCATCTGAGCTGTCCTTTGAAGGACTCAGAGAATTCTATCAGGGGGAAATAAGAAGTCAGGGAATTAGCATCAGCCACAGCAGGGGCAGCAGAGGGTATAAGCCCAGTGACCCTGCGGGGCCAAGGAATGACCCCTGGATCATCGTCGAATAGCTCCTGATAGATTTTGAGCATATGCCCAGTCTGACTTCTGGATCACTGGCACCTAACCCTTCCCCACATTACTGAATTCAAAAGTACAGTATTCAGCAAATTGATCCCCACTCTTGTCTTGTATTAAGCATAAACCATGCATCCTGGCCTTTGTGTCTCTGTGGATAATGCCCATTGGTAACAGCTACCAGATTCCTCAAGAGGTGTTTTCTGCATCTCACCTTCATAGGATGAAATGTTTTCTTTCTTTTTTTCTGAAAAAAAAAAAAAGAACCCTAAGCCAATTCCCCAAAACCATATCACTTTTATAACCTGGCACTGTGTTTCAGAGTAGATTTTACGGTTATTCACAGTAGAGAGAACCCCCCAGCTCTGTTCCTTTCCCATCGCCCAATGAGCCAGGCTTGATGAAGTAATTCTGAACAACCATAGCATGCACACCCAGGACAGGTTCTAACCAGCAGGAAAAACATCAGTGGTTCAGATAAAATACAATAAAAACCACTGACTTGTTTTCTTACTGGTCGCCTTGTAGCTAAGTGTTAATGGTGTCTTTTGTTGGATTGATTGGGAGATGTTGGCTGGTTTTCTAATGCCCCATGATATTCAGTGATTATATCACACCTGCTGCTCTAGGCACTTTCAGACTCCTTATCTAACCATTCTTCAGCATAGTTACTCTAGAGCATAGAGGTTTACCCATTTTTCGAGGAGATATATGAAGAAACTGAGGCACAGCGTCAGAAAGCAAGTTTCTGGTAGAGTATTGTTATCATTTGGTCAATTAGTCATGTCCGACTCTTCATGACCCTATTTCTTGACAGATACTGGAGTGGTTCACCATTTCCATCTCTAGCTCATTTTACAGATGAGACAACTGAGGCAAACAGAGTTAAGTGACTTGCCATGAGTCACACAGCTAGTAAGTGTCTAAGGCTGGATTTGAACTCAGGAAAATGAGTCTTTCTGACTTCAGCTCCAGTGCTCTAAAGCTGCCTAGAGTAGAGTACTGAATTTAAAAAGTTGAGTTCAGAGTCACCAGACCTGAGTTCAAATCCTCTCTCTGCTACCTACTACTTGTGTGACCTTGGATTGTTCACTTAACCTCAACAGATTTCAGTTCCTCATCTGTAAAAATGAGGGGGTTGGACTAGATGACCTCTAAGACTCCTTCCAGCTCTAACTTGATGATCTGATGATTCTATGAACCCAGTCCTTGAGTCTGCATACACTATAATAGTATACCCCTCACTACCCCTGCCCCCGTAAATGGAGAGGTAGGTTGGTTGGTTTGGTTCTTCTATAAAAATGTACCCATATTTTGTTTACTAACATAATGAAGTGATAACTGGCAAACTTCGCGAATGTGTCATCTTTTTTAGAGAAAGGGATACAGAAACCCAAGACATTATGCCTTAGAGAAGCTAACCAGGGATTGAGGGGAAGGGTCCTTCTTCACTTTAGATAATCCTTCTGGCTAACTAGGCTGGAAGCTCAGGTGAAAGAATATCAGCGTTGCTAGTGCTCTCTATATTTGGGCACTCAAGACAAAGCCTTGGTCAGCCCATCCTAGTGACAGCCTTACTAAAGCATACCTCTTGCATTTATGTAGCTTCCACAGAAGCAATATGAGCATGAGATCATTATATACATCATATATATATGTTATATATTATATTTGTGAAAACTATACATTTTCATCAGAAGGCATAGCCTACATTATGTTGCAGAGGCAACTGGCCTGCCTGAATTCTATCTTCTGGTTGACATATGACACAGTATATGCTCTTTCCACAGAGAGGGTGTCATGTCAGTCATCATCTTGGAGATTGGGGGCTGAGTTCTATTAACACTGCAGGATTGAACACTACTGCCAAGGGAACTGTGGGTGTAAGAACAACACCTTTAGCAATGCTAGGGGAGGGAGCCAGGAGCCACCCAGAGGTCTTCAGCCAGGGTCAGCCTTCCACATAGGCAAGGTAGGCAGCCTGAAATCACTATTAGTGTCACTCCTTAGGGACCTTCTAGAAATACCCATATTTTAACTGGGCTAAAGTATTATGTTTATGTCGAAGGTCAAATGCAGTGCCTAGCTAACAACACATTTACAAAAATTGGGTGATGTGATTTTACCTTGTCTCCTGAGGCGGCATGGGGAAAAGGAGAAAAGGAAAAGCAAGAAGGCAAGTGGAGGGGAGGGGAAAGGGGAAAAAAAGGGAAGGGAATAGAGAGGAGAGAAGAGGAGAGGAGAGGAGGGGAGGGGAGGGGAAAGGAGGGGAAAGGAAGATGGAAAAAGAAAGATGAGGAGAGGGGAGAAGAGAGTAGGGTGAAGAGGAGGAGGCAAGAGGAAGAAGAAAGAAGGGAAAAGGAGGGCTGAGGATGACAGAAGGGAAGGGAAGGGAGAAGAAGAGAAGGAAAAATAAAGGGAAGGGGGGAGAAGAAAGGGAGGAGGAAGGAAAAGACACAGAGCACAATGTTCTGTCCAGTCTAGTGGGGGCTTGTACTGAGACATAGGACATGGGACAGGGGCAGCTAGGTGGCACAGTGGATAAAGCACTAGCCTTGGATTCAGGAGGACCTGAGTTCAAATCCAGCCTCAGACACTTGACATTTACTAGCTGTGTGACCCTGAGCAAGTCACTTAAACCCCATTGCCCTACCAAAAAAAAAAAGAGGGAGAGAGAGAATCATAGGACACTATGCTCAGTGCTGATAGGACCTCAGTGGTCACAATCCAAATCCCTCATTTTACAGATAAAGAAACTGGGGCCTAGAAAGGTGAGATCATTTGCTCTGTCTCACACCGGTATTATGGGGAGAGGCCAGGATTTTTGAACCTAAGTCCTCTGACCCCAAATCCAGTGGCGAATCCCTGGACATGTGGCTGCTCTCATCATACCCCCAGGACACTGGGAGACAAGTGAGGCTCATGCCATGGGAGGCTAAAAAGTGAATAAAAGGAAGAAGAGTTAAGGGACTAGTGAAAGTACTTAACCATGATTGCCTCCAAGAAATTAAAAATAAATCCATAGATAAGGTCTATGATCTCATGAGACCATGTTAGAAAGCATTGGCCTTGGAGAAACGCTCAAATCCCAATTCTCCTCCTTATTCCCTATATGAACAGCAGTTGACTTGGCTGATCTCCAAGGTCTTGTGACAGCTTCCACACACAGCCCCAGTGTAGGACCCCTTGAAATGACCTCCTTCAGCTCACATGCTACACTGACAAACCAAGGATTAAGCTCACAGTGATGATTCATCCCTTACCAGGATCACACTGCCCCTGAGAGTGAACTGTCTGTGCATAGCAATGATAGCATGTTATTATTTTACTAGAGTATACACAAGGGGCTGCTGGGTATGACAGTGGAGTGACAAGAAAGGAGACCAGGGTTCCAATCCTGCCCCCTGACAGTTATTAGCTAGGTTATTCTGGGAAAGTCACTTAACCTCTCTGAGCTCAGTTTCCTTATTTATGTAACAGGCAGGATAACACCTGTGACTCTTACTTTGCAGCAAGACTCAAGGAAGCTAAGAGATATAAAGCATTTTGAATATTTAAAATGCTACATAAATGCCAGTCATTATTGTTCCTTGCTCTTGTCCATTTTATCTCTTCATATAATTGTGCAATAATAATCTCCCATTTATATTGTACTTTGTGCCAAAAAGCTTTGCATCTATTATTTCAGAAAAAAAACTCCATGAGGTTCATAGGATCATGTATCTAGATCTGGAAGGGACCTCAGAGATAATCTGGTCCAATCTCCACATTTTATAGATGAGAAAACTGAGGTCTGCCATGGTTAAGTGACCTGCCTGAGGTCATAGAGAGAGCAAGCACTAGTGGTAGGATTCAAACCTAGGGCCTTGACTCTAAAACCAGTGTTCTTTCCTCAAGGCATAACTCTTGTAGTTGTTGTTTCGGTCATGTCCAACTTCTGGGGACTCCATTTGGGGTTTTCTTGGCAAAGATACTGGAGTGGTTTGTCATTTCCTTCTCCAGCTCATTTTACAGATGAGGAACTGAGGCAAAGAGGGTTAAGTGACTTGTCCAGGGTCACACCGCTAGTAAGTGTCTGAGGCCAGATATGAACCCAGGAAGATGAGTCTTCCTGATTCGAGAACCTGCACTCTAATCCACTCTGCCACCTAGCTGCCCTAGAACAAGTGTAATTGTCCCCATTTTACAGATGAGAAAAACAGTCTGAGAGTGTCTAAGCCACTTGCCCAAGTCCATAAACCTAGTAGGTAGCCCTGACAAAACCTAGATCTGAGTCCTCTGATTGTCTCCTTCCCCTTCCCCACATCTCTCCCCCTTTCTACATCCTGAAGGGCAGAAAGGTAGGTACCCAACACAACTGCAGGATCCCAGATGAGTCCCTGAGGAGGAGGAGGAAGAAGAAGACTGTATCGGAGCTGCTGTTAATTTCTTCCAGGTCTCCCATCCCTTGAAAACGACCTCAGTTTGTAGGGTTTGTCTAAGTCGATTTCTTTTTCAATATCAGCCAATGCTTTAGCCACTATTACTGGGATTTAAAAGAGAAAAGCAAAGTGTGGCGGTACATCTTGCTGATGTAGCAGAAGAAAACTCTTTCATGGCACAGGGCATATTGGCCAGCATCCACAAGAACAAAACAGCTTTGGAGCCCAGTCAGCAGTCCAACATGCTGGAGATGGCAGCCGGGCTTGGCCCTAGGCTAAATAGGGAGTCGGTAGATGGAGATAGTCTTCAGAGCCATCAGCCTCATCACCCAACTTCTCTTCCCTTCACCTGCTCACCCTAGAAATCAGACCTCTAGAGCTAAAGGGAACACAAGAGGCAACCCAGACCCCCCCCCCCCATTTTTTCAGATGAGGAAACTGAGACAAAGCAAAAGTGGCTTGCCCAAGATCACTGAGGTGAGATTTGAACCTAGGTTCTCTCTCTCCAAAGTCAAAGCTTTTACCCCCGAACTCACTCTGGCCCAGGCCCAGTGCTTTCCTGTGGCCTTTCCTGTCTGGCCAGCAACAAAGCACTAGCAAATTCATTCTGCTCAATGTTCCCCACCCCACTCCCCCAACGTTTTAGTGGTACCCCTAAGGGGAGTATCTGCATCTTTAAAAAGGAGTCAGCCATCCCACTACTGGGCATTCATCCCAAGGAGGTCAAAAGCAGAAGACCCCATATATACCAAAAGATGCTTAGTAGCATTTTTGGGAAAAGCAAGCAAGCAAGCAAAAGAAGGAAGGAAGGGGAAGGGAAAAAGGAAGGAAGGAAGGAAGGAAGGAAGGAAGGAAGGAAGGAAGGAAGGAAGGAAGGAAGGAAGGAAGGAAGGAAGGAAGGAAGGAAGGGAGGGAGGGAGGGAGGGAGGAAGGAAGAAAGAAAGAAAGAAAGAAAGAAAGAAAGAAAGAAAGAAAGAAAGAAAGAAAGAAAGAAAGAAAGAAAGAAAGAAAGAAAGGAAGGAAGGAAGGAAGGAAGGAAGGAAGGAAGGAAGGAAGGAAGGAAGGAAGGAAGGAAGGAAGGAAGGAAGAAAGGAAGGAAGGAAGGAAGGAAGGGAGGAAGGAAGGAAGGAAGGAAGGAAGGAAGGAAGGAAGGAAGGAAGGAAGGAAGGAAGGAAGGAAGGAAGGAAGGAAGAAAGAAAAAACTATGCTTGTGATTTCATGAGGATAGGGAACTCCCAGGTAAGGAAACTCCCTCTACCAGCATAGTTTAGCCTTACAGAGTTGCCTAAAGGAGTAATATAGTTAAATTATCTGCCCAGGTTCATACAGCCATGATTTGTCAGAAACAGGACCTGAACCCAGGTCATCATGGACTCAAGGTCATTCTCTAGAGAGAAAAACATGACAATTTTTCACCTGGAAAGAGAAATCTTGCATGCCACCAAGACCTTGACTGCTGGCCAGGAGGCTACATGTCAGACACCTACAGCTTTATCCCAATATGAATCACCTTAAGAGTCTTGGCATGAAAATGTTGTCTACTCCCAGCTAGGGTATCTCTCCTACATGCACACACATTGTTACCTAGCTAATGATCTCAGTTTGTGATTTTTTTCCCCCAAAGCACCTAGGAGATTATCACAGAACATGTGCTTTCACTCTGAAAAAAAAATGCTGACAGTTCTAAATCAGATTTGAACACCAAATGCCAATTTTAAAGTATGTGTGTGTGTATCTCTGGTGTATTTGATGCTCGTGGAAATTCTGGATTGACATCTCTGAAATGTCTGCCTGTCAATCTGGCAGCCTACCCACCTTGGTATCTCTATCTCTGAAGCTCGGGTTGCATGGGAGAGCAGGGTGCTAAGAATGAAGTGCGGCCTCTTATCTGCAGAAGGCACACGGCATGAGCTTTGCCAAGTTAGGATTTCCCTTAGCTCACTACGAGTCTCCTTTCTGTTCTGGAGGAATGGGAGGCTATTGTCAATGTCATTTCAATAATTTTGCATTGGGAGTTGGAAGACCAAGGTTCAAGTCTAGGTGCCACCACTTTTTTTGTCGTTGTTCAATTGTGTTTAACTCTTTCTTTCTTTCTTTCTTTCTTTCTTTCTTTCTTTCTTTCTTTCTTTCTTTCTTTCTTTCTTTCTTTCTTTCTTTCTTTTTTGCAGGGCAATGAGGGTTAAGTGACTTGCCCAGGGTCACATAGCTAGTAAGTGTCATGTGTCTGAGGCCGGATTTGAACTCAGGTCTCCTGAATCCAGGGCCTGTTCTTTATCCACTGCACCACCTAGCTGCCATATCTAACTCTTTGTTACCTGGCTGACCATAGTACACCAATGCTATGGGGTTTTCTTGGCAAGGACACTGGAGCAATTTGCCATTTCCTTCTACAGTGGATTAAATGTCTTGACCAGGGTCACACAGAAAATGAGAAACCAGATTTGAACTCGGGTCTTCCTGACTCTAAGCCTAGCACTCTATCCACTGAGCCACCTAGCTTCCATCAAAGCAAATAGGGGTTAAGTGACTTGCACAGGGTCACACAGCTAGTAAGGGTCAAGTGTCTGAGGCTGGATTTGAACTCAGCTTCTCCTGACTCCAGGACCAGTGCTCTATCCACTGTGCAACCTAGCTGCCCCCCTAGAATCACTTTCATCCTTCAGATATTCTATTCTGGGCTAAGCCAAATGCTCTGGCTCTTGAAACTACCTTTAATGTTCCATATATTTGAAAGAGCATATTCATTGTGTAGCCTTAGTGAGTTGTTCAGTGAACTGAGAGAGAAAATGATTTATCCACAACCATACAACCAGCATTTGTCAGAGGCAGGCCTTCAACCCTCTCTTGTCTTTCTAACTCCAAGATCAGCTCTCCATTCAATCTTCCATTACTGTCTATTTAAATAGTTATTGATTGAATGCTAAGAACTGACATCCACATGGTAGGACATTACAAGGATCAGCTCAGCCAAAGTCAATTGGATGAGCCCCTAGAAAACCCACTTTTCTAATCCTGGCATCTTTCCCAGGAGGGAGTTTGCTCTGGTATCCAAAAAAAGACCCAAACTTGGAATCAGCAGAGACCTGGGTTTACAACTAACCCACCTCTGATACTTTCTGGCTTTGGGAGCATATGAAGCCTCTGAACCTCAGTTTCCTCATCTGAAAAATGGGATTATGTAATACCTGTATCACCTATGTAATACTTGGATATGCTCAGATTTGTTGCAGGGAACCCCCTTCATTTATACTCTCTTCCACAACAGTTGCAAAGACCAACTCTCCTGGAGTCAATATAGGCAGTGGACAGCTATTGGACAATCATTAAGCCCATTTAAGTTTATCCCTACAGTAGGATAGGTAGAGGCAAATGCATGCAGGTTCTTGGCTTTGAGGACCCATGCAATACAGGAGTCCCTCTAGGGGCCCTACAACTCTACTTACAGGGTGACCAGTGGTCCTTTATTAATGTCACTGCAGCACTGATGGAAAAGACAGTATTCAGGAAAAGAATGGGGAGGGGGTGGGGAGAGAACAGCATCAAGGAGACAGGAACTCTGGGGAAAGGGTAAGACCAAGAGCTGACATTTATGTGGTCCTTTACTTCATTTGAACCTCACTTCAACCCTATAAGGGAGGTGTTATTATTATTCCTGCTTTAGAGACAAAGAAACTGAAAGCAAGAGAATTTCCCAGAATCCATCAACAAGCATTTATTAAATGCTTACTATGTACTAGGCTGGCTCACACAGCTAGGAAGATTCTGGAGCAAGCAGGACTTGAACCTAAGCCCAAGCATTCTATCCACTAAACCAAATGACCTCTGTATCAGACCCCCTTACTTCCTCCAGTCCACTTCCAAACACACATAACTGATTCAAAGGGACAGGCAGGGACAAAAAGAAGGGGGAAAATCCAAGGGAATTTTGCTCTTTATTATAAAAGGCTTGGATGAGAGGGAAAGTTGAAACAAATGGTTAAAATAAGAAGTTTCAAGACTTTGACCCTGCTTAAAGCCCAATGTGCAAATCCCTCCAGCCGGGTCCACCACCTGCACCTAGCTTGGGCTTCACAGGAAGCCAGACTGGCCACTAGACAGAGGCTCTAGGGGGCACTTGCTGGGCCTTGGCACCTCATTTCTAGAGGAGTTGGGAACCAAACAAAGGACTAGGGGAGCAGCTACTAGCCACAACTGCTGCCCCCTCTGTCTTCTGGTAATGAGCTAAAATCCCACACCACTGAGCAGCCGCATGAGCCTGACCTCTGTTCACTTCATGATTAATTTTTGAAGGGCCAAGGAATGGAAACTTTCTCCATTTTCTTCTTTGGGGGCTGGGAGGGCTTTGCACTCCAACATTTCATTTGTTTCTCTCACAACCAGACTCCATGTAGGAAAACTTTTTTTGTATCATTCAACATCAAAATTGTACTCTCATAAATCACTGTGAGAAGGTTTGGCCCATGAAGCTCTCTCCTGAACCTGCTCCTTTATTACCTGGCTTCCTGGCAACACTGGCTACCCCTGTTGTCATTACATGGCCCCATGTGCCTCATTCCCTTCCCATGCCTGCTACTATTATCTGTTCCGTCCTCCAAAGTACCCACCTCCCCCACAGTCACAGGGGATCTTGAGGCAAGCCCACATGCATAGGGATGGCAGGTGGGAGGGTGGGAGTGGGATGGTACTTCATTAGAAAAGTAGGAAAGCCAGTTATGGTCATTATCCTTAGCTAATTGTTAAGGTTCATCAATCTCCCATTTCTACAAATGAGCTGGCCAGGCAGATGCAACAGAAGAACTGATCTGGGAAACAAACAGACCAATGAAAAAGGAACAGTTGGGCAGTCGGGCAGGGTTGATTGTTGCTTGGTCTGTTCCTAAAAAAAGGAAAAGCAAAATTCTGTCATCCTTGAGTTCCTGGGATACAGAGAAGGGAGGAGGAGAGGCAAACACAGAGGCAGAGACAGAGAGGAGAGAGAGAGAGAGAGAGAGAGAGAGAGAGAGAGAGAGAGAGAGAGAGAGAGAGAGAGAGAGAGAGAGAGAGAATTCAGCCAGCATTCTGAAAAAGTCACCAACACAGCATCTTCAACCCAACCTTGGCATTTGTAGCAGACCCAATATCTACCCAGGTAAACAATCCAAGCCACAGAGGATTAATGAAGGGGGGTATACTTGTTTTTCTAAGAAACAGACTTGTCAAACTGGATGCCTCAAGTGATTTTGGATTCACACCCACTGTCTCCAGAACAGCTTGGTGCTGACGAGATTAGCTCATCGAAACACACTGGGATTCACACAGACACTGCCCACACAGAAGAGGCTGGCACTGTGGCAGAGCTCAGACTGGGGGTTTTCAAGAGCAGCTCCTTTGTGGTTGTTTTCCCCAAGGCTGATGGTTGGGCTGGTGTGGCAGGTCCTTTGCCCCAGGCTCAGTCCTTTCAGTTCCTGCCCCCCCCCCCAACAGTGCCACAAAGTCAGCTCCTTGGCCTCTATTGCCAGAACCTTAGCAGCAAACTCAAGTCCCTGTTCTTTTGACATAATGCTATTTATATTTTTAAGCATCTGAACAGGCTGCTCTTCCTTCACACCCCCACCAGCTCCCTCATTCCTCCAACTCTCCTCTGCCTTGCCTGATAACCTGCTCATATTGGCAGAGAGTTTCCTGTGACATGGATGCCTCACCTCCCCAAAATGCCGACTTTACAGCTCTGCTAGAGGCATAGGGGCAGAATGGTGATGCTGAACTGTAGCCCATGAGGACCTGTGTCAACATCAGGGCCTTGAGACCACAGAAGATACAGGGTACAAGAGGAATACAAAGTCACACTCAGAAACCATTGGAGATGGATGGAAAGAGGCTACATTCACAACTACAGCAAGGAGGGGGTGAATTCTTGACCAACTAGAGAAGGGCATCATATATTTACTTTTGTCTTCAACTCCTTTAGTTGTCCTGTGAAGCCTATGAACTCATTCTCAGAATTACAAAGGAAATCAATTACACTGAAATACATTTATCAAAATATTTTTAAAAACAAATTCGCAGATGCCAAGTTAAGAATGTTTGAACTAGGGATAGAGGTGATCATGGAAGGCAAAATAGATTAGTTCCATTACATAAAGTTAAATAGTTTTTGCACTAACAAAATAAATGGAGACCAAATAGGAAAATAAATTATTGACTGAGGAAAAAAGTTATATCAAATATTATTGTTAAAAAAGATGAAATCCAAGGTTTATAGGAAGTTTATATAAATATATTAGAACAAGATCCTTCTCCCAATATGTAAGTGGTCAATGGATAAAAAGAATTTTCAAAAGAATTGTCAACTATGAATGGCTATATAAAAATATTCTAAATCACTAACAATAAGAGGAAATTAAATTAAAACAAGTCTTGAAGTATCATCTCATACCCTGCAAATTGGCAAAGTTGACAAAAATAGGAACAGTCAAGGAGAGAAGGTATGGGAAAATAGGTATACTAAATCACTCTTTTTAAAAAAATTTTATCCCTCTTTCCCTTCTTTCCTGGCCCCCCCAAAGGCAGAAAGCAATCAGATAAAGGTCATACATGTGCAATTATTAAAACATAATCATATTAGTCATTTTGTACAAGAAAACTTGAATAAAAGAAAATAAATGAAAGAAAGTGAAAAATAGCATCCTTTAGTCTGTTTTCAATCACTATCAGTTCTTTCTTTGGAGGTAGATATGATGCTTCATCATTAGTCCTTTGGGATTGTCTTGGATCATTGTATCACTGAAAATAGTTGTCATTCACACTTTTCCACCAAACAATATTGCGGTCACTGTGCACAGTGTTCTCTTGGTTTTGCTTACTCCACTATACATCAGTTCATATAAATCTTTCCAGGCCTTTCTGAAATTATCCTGTTTGTCATTTCTTATAGCACAATGATTAAATCACTTCTTAATAGAGCTGTGACTTGGTCCAACTATCCTGTATATCAATGTAGAATTACTCAAGAAACTAATACAACTTTTCATAGACTTTGATTCAGTAATCCCACTGGTAGGCATATATGTCAGAGGTCAAAGGTCAGAACAGAGATCCAATACCTACCAAGATATTCATAGCAAAATATTAAAAGCAAAGTGATTATCCAACTATCGGTGGCATAGATGAAATAAGTTTGGTATATAAATATAATGTTATATTATTGTATGATAGATAATAAATGTCAAATAGAAAAAATTAAGAGAAATATGGGAAATTTTCACATGAATTGTTGCAGTCATCTTGCAATCACTGATGCAGGAATAAGTAGAGTCCAAAGAACAATACACACAATAATTACACAAATATTTATGAAAAGATTACTAAGAGGAGATTAAACTTGGGAACTTGGAAAAACCAATAATGTTCCCCAAGAAAAGATAATGAAACATATCAGTAAAGAGATGGGGAACTCCTAGGGCAGAATATTATATACATTAATAGCATTATATTCTATACATTATCTTATATACATTATCAGTCATTGTGTTTGCTTAACCACTTTTCTTTGTTAGAAGGGTATGTTCAGTTCTGAGCAGTGCAGCATCAAGGGAAGGGAGGAGAGGAAGGGAGATAGCCAGAAATGACTGTGATACAAAAACCAAAACCAACAATAAAACTTTTATTTAAAGCGCACCAAAGTTACACCACTAGTCTCAACCACCTCTGCCTCTCCTACATATAGTCAGCGATTACATATGTGATTGTCACATAATTGTCCTTTAATCTCTTCCTGGAGATTTCAACTGGCTCCAAATTGTTTTGGCTAATAAAAACTAAGGCGATTTTCAAGGAACTCCAGATGCATTTGAACACTTTGGGGGATTGTGCAGCCTGAAAGCAGATGAAACTTAACTCAGATAAACATAAGGTAATACATACTGGCAAAAGGAATGTAAACGGTTAGTGTACATCTGTGAGATATGAATTTGCAGAAGCCTCTGAGGAAAAAGACCCAAGAGGAACTTACCACATCGGGAGTGGGCTGAGCAGCTGGAGGAAGACTAAGAGTAGCAACCCCTTGATAGGATGAACTGAATCAAGATTAACATACAGGTTGTGGATAACTCTAACTGGGACTTATGGCCTACAAATTTCTCTCAATATATACTAGCCTTCCACAAACTTCACATTTACAGAGTTTTAACTAGGCTAAGGCAATAGGAGCTTTGCCCCAGGGTACTGAAATTTAGAAGGGGCTGGTGGTATTTATACTCCATCAGCAGGTAGAAACAACTGAGTTTAGCATCTAGTTAGCAAGAATTATAAGTTATAATAAGAAGCTACCAGATGGCACACTTCTTCCTCCATCAGCTGCATTCCAGCTAAGTTTTTCTCCATAGCCTTACCCCCTCTCGTGTATGTGACTTCCTCAGAATCATTGTCCCAGTGTCTAGGGCCTCTCCCTTTTCCCCAGAGATAATATCCAAAGAAATGTTCCCACTACCCACCCACCTCAGAGCCTTATGTTCTGAGGTTCAAATTTTCTTCCCCACGCCTTTTCCTGCCCTACTCCCAAATCAACTAACTTTTTCTTTAAAAGAATCTTAATGATTACCTAGCCCAGCGGTTACCAACCTTTTTCAAGTATGAGGACCTTTTTTTGATGTAAAAAATTCTATAGGCTTCCCGCTCAGGTGCAGTTGCACACAATGATGACAAAATTATTTTTTAACTGATAAATTCAGAATTTGTTTAAATGAATTTGTATTTTTTCACAGTAGAATCTATATACATTTAATACACGTACTAACATATTTTAAGATGTTGCTTCTTCAGCCTACAGAAGGTATGTTTGCTAAAGAGCATTAAAATGGTAAAGTTTGGTGTGCACATAATTCTATGCCATGCCAAGGATCCCCCACCAATGTATCAACAACAAATCATCTGGTCTAACTTGTTTATTTTTCTAGTTCCCTCTCCAGCTGATAACTATGAGGCCAAAATAGGGGTCAGGCACGGGCAGTAGCAGTGTTTATGTTTCTATTACATGTATTTAAGAAGTAAATAGGAGCAAAGGAAACTTGATTGCATTTGAGAAATTGTGCAGTGCTTTTAATAACCTCGAGATTCTCCCTAAAGCAAAAGTCCATCCTTATTTTTTTAACACTAATATTCTCCTGGTGAAGAAATTTGTCTACAAAGCATAGAACACTACAATAGTCAAAGTATTAAAGTGGAGGGTTACCCAAAGGGCAATGAAGAATTAAATGGAAGGGATGAAGAGAAAATGTAGCATATGACCAACAAAGAATCATGACAGGAAGGGGGAAATAAGGATGTCAACAAAGATGTGGGTGACAACAATGAAGAAAAGCAGCTATATAGTGATGTAGCAAAAGTGAGGGATAAAGCAAGAGTCCATCAACCAATTAACAAGAACTTACTATGTTCTGAGAACTGCTAGGTGCTAGGCAGCCCATGTGTTTGTGTACTAATCCCTAGGCAATGCTAAGAGTTCTAGAAGTCCCCAGCATATTGATTGGACACCCAATGGAGGATTTTCTGAAAGACATAGACAAAAAATAGCACAGGATGGAAAAATATGGATGGGTTGATATCGTACTGTTGGAGTTAACACCAATGTGGATAAAATCACAGATATATAGAAGTATGAATTTATATCGTGCTTTCCATATATCCCTTGAACCTCACAACAACCCTGTTTTAATAATTGTTGTCGTTCAACTGCTTCAGTCATATTCAACTCTTTGTGACCCTATCTGGGGTTTTCTTGGGAAAGATACTGGAGTTATTTGCCATTTCCTTTTTTTGCTCATTTTACAAATGAGGAAACCGAGGCAACCAGAGTGAAGTGACCTTGCCCAGAATCACATAGCTATTAAGTGTCTGAGTCCAGATTTGAACCCAGGTCTTCCTGACTCCAGGCCCAGAGCTCTATCCAATGCAACACTTAGCTACCCCAATGTTTTAATAAGACAGGTAATATACTTATTTTAGAGAAATTGGGCTCAAGAAAAATTGAGACTCAAAAAAGTGACTTAACTATGGTCATACAGCTAGAGGAGAAGGAGGAGGAGGAGGAAGAGGATGATATATAGGACTTAAAGGTTTGAAAAGTTATCTGGAAGATAGACTTTTGTTTTCATTTTCATTTTACAGATGAGAAAATTGTATATGAGAGAGGTTAAATAACTTGCCCAGGGTCATACAGCTAGCAAATTTCTGAGGTAGGATTTGAACTCATATCTTCCTGACTCCAAGTCCAGTAGTCTATCCACTGAGCAGCCCAGCTGCCTCAAGGTGTCAGAATTTGAATCCAGAGCTTTGTGACTACAAGGCCAGCAGTGTATCCACCACTATGCTCCATCTCTAAAGGAAGATATCTAAGAATATGTTTTTAGAATGTTTTATATATGTTTATTTATGCTCATTGTACTTTTGCCTTTGGTCCATAAAATCCTTGAGAGCAGAAACAAAGATATCCATATCTTCCTGTAACGACCCTCAATGTTTTGTATACTACTTTGCCTATCATGGGTGGTTTTTCAGTGTTGTTGGTTTATTGGCTTACCATGCAATTTGGAGCAACAATCTGGGTAACTCTCACAAAGAGTAACAATAATAATAATAAAATGTAAAATATAATAAATGTTAATGATAGTAATCATTAGCATTTATATAGTGCTTTAGAATTTGCAAAGCACTTAAAATTATTACTTCATTTGATCTTCAAAATAACCCCCAGGGTTGGGGGGTTAGATGCTATTATTACCTCAGTTTTGCAGCTGGGGAAACTGAGGCAAACAGAGTTTAAGTGACTTGCCCAAGGTCCCACAGGTAGTATCTGAAGCAGCATTGGAACTGAAGTCATCCTGACTCCAAGGCTTGCACTCTATCCACCATGCCAAACCCTTTGTGCTCCTGAGGACAATGGTATGAAAGCTAGACTACTCAAGTCTTGTTTTGCTTGTCAATTCCAAGGAGAATGAATTCTTTAACATAGAAAGACAGAACAAAAAACAATATTTAATAGGGAATTAAAAACCAAGATATACTGAGAGATGAAAAAAGCACCTAGCCATCACCCACGAATTCTAGTCACCACACCTGGACAAATGACATCATAGAGAAATGAAAGAACTGAAAAAGACATGATTGCTAAGCTAGAACTAGCTGGTTCTTATATAGAACACTAGATCTAGACTGAGGGAGACCTAAGTTCAAATCCTGTCTCAGATACCTACTAGTTGTGAGACCCTGGGCAAGTCATTTCACCTACAATTTCTTCAATTATAAAATGGAGGTAATAATAATAGTACCAAACTCGTAGGGTTATTGTGAATATCAAATGAGGTAATATTTGTAAAGTGCTTAGTATGGTATCTGGCACATAGTAGGAGCTTAATAAATGCATGTTTCTATATCTGTTCCATTGTAAGGGATCTTTGTGAGAGCAAGCAGAACAAGAGTGGTACTAGAGGACTACACATTGGCAGCTGTTGCCCCAGTTTCCCAAAAAGGATAATGTGGAAATACTTACATGAACTGATGCAAAGTGAAATGAGCAGAGCCAGGAGAACATTGTACACTGTAACAGCAACATTGTGCAAAAATCAACTATGAATGGCTTAGCTCTTCTCAGCAATACAATGATCCAAGACAATTCTGAAGGACTTATAAAAAATTCTATCCACCTCCAGAGAAAGAACTGATGGAGTGTGAATGCAGACCAAAGCATACTATTTTCACTTTATTTTTTCATGGTTTTTTCCTTTTGCAAACTATTTCTTCTTTCACAACATGACTAATATAGAAATAGGTTTTACATCATTGCACATGTATAACCTATATCAAATTGCTTACTGTCTTAGGGAGAGAGAAGGAAAGAAAGGGAGGGAGAAAATTTGGAACTCAACATTTTATTTAAAAAAAAAAAGAATGTTAAAATTGTGTGCATTTAAGTAGAAACAGTGAGTTACTATTTCAAAAAATAACATTTTTAAAACCTATAGGTAAGTGAACTCAAATTCAACTCCAAGTAAAATATTCTAACATTAAAAGGATGGTTGGTGACATCTTAAAAAGGGAAGAAACAATCATTAAAAGCCAATATGGCTTCATCGAGTACAAGTCATGGCAAACTAAATACATTTCTATTAGACTGGTAGGTCAGAGGAATCCTAGAGACATAGTTTACTCAAATTTCAGCAAAGTATTTGTCAAAGTCACTCATTCTATTCTTGACGATAACAAGGAAGATGAGAGCTAGATGATAATACACTTGGAGGACTCAAAAGCTTGTTGAATGAACAAACCTGACGAGGAGCTATTAATGTATTTCTCTCAACCTGGAGGAAATTTTCTAACAGAGAGCTCCATGGATCTGTCCTTGGCCCTATGCTATTAAATATTCTTAGTCATGATTTCATTTTGATAAAGCCACAGAAGGCATGCTTATCAAATTTTGCAAAAATGACACAAAACTGCAAAGCATAGGTAAGATATATGAATGCAGAGTCAGGATCGGGGGAAAAAACCCACTGTCTCTATAGGCTAAAATGATGGGTCAAATTAAATAAGACAAAATTTCATAGAGATAAATGTCAAGTTCTACATTAAAATTTTTAAAATCTGCTTCACAAGAACAGTATGGATGCCCAGCTAGACAATAGTGTCTGTGAGAAAACACCTTGGAATTTTAGTGGACCACAAACTCCTATGAGTCAACAACGTGAAAGGGGGTAGCCAAAAAAGCAAACACTATCCCAAACTGCATCAAGAGAGGAAAGATGTCCTGGATCAGGTGGTGATGCTTCTCCTGCACTCTGCCTTGACCAGAACACATCTCAAGTATCATTGCCAGCCCTGGGTGCCCATTGTAGGAAGGACCTTAACAAAATGGAGTGCATCCAGATGAAAATGACCAGGACAGTGGACTGGAGACCGTGCCATAGAAGGCTCCAAAGAAGTAACTGGGAATGTTGAGCATGGAGGGGACAAGACTTGGGGGAGCCAGGAGAGCCCATTTCAAGTCTGTGGAAAGCCAAAGTTCAGCAGATTCATCCTTCTTGGCCCTGGGGTCAGAACTAGGAGCAATGTAGGATGTCACAAGAAGCATAATTAGTTTCAGTATACAGGAAAACTTTCTAGCTGCTGGAGCAATCCAAAAGGGGAATGAGCTTCTTTGGAAGGTATTGGGATGATACTTTTTTAAAGTATTCAAGCAAAAGCTGGCTGGCTGCTTATTGTGTATGTTCTAACAGGGATTCTCATTCAAGTACAGGTGGGACAAGATGCTCCTTGCGATGCTTTCTTCTTTTCTCCTGAGAATGCAGGGCTCCTTTCCAAGTGTTGATATGTAAGCACTTCATCCTATGTGTGCCCTAATTCTTGTCAATCCTCCAGAGCACTGGGGTCCAGGAACTGTTAATAATACACCACTGCTTGCAGACTCAGACAATGCAGTTCCTGCCTCTTCTGGGGCCATGTGCTTTTCTTCTCCACAAATATCTCTGGGACAGAGAGGTTCTGCCAGTGACTACTCTTAGCTGGGGCTATGAGCTCCTGCCACTCCACTACTCCCTCCCAATTTCTGCCAGCTCTCGGGCTGGGATACTCTGCCACTGCCTCTCCATCTGTGGGGCTGGAGTGCATGTCTGTGGTCTTGAGGGGGATGTGTTGATGTGCAAGCTTCACCTCTGACTTCCTGTCCACACTCCTCCTCCTATCAAGCCTCCTAGTCATGACAGATATAGAGAGGTATTGGAAGTGCATCTCAGATCCAAAAAATAGCCAAGGATAAGAGGGTGGTGAAGTAGCAAGATTTCTGGACCCCCAAATAAGACACACATCACCCCCTCTAGACCAAAGTCTCTTCTTAGGCCTCTGATCTAGACTCTGCATTCTCCCATTCTCCCATTCTCCCATTCTCCCATTCTCAATCTCTCTCTCTCTCTCTCTCTCTCTCTCTCTCTCTCTCTCTCTCTCTCTCTCTCCTTCCCTCCTTCCCTTCCTCTCCTCCTCTTTCTCTTCTTTCTTTTCTCCTCCTCCTTCTTTGCTCTCACACTCCTATCTCTTTGATTAGCAAATCTGCCCCATTGTATAGGACAAAATCCTGAGGTACACCCCAGATTTAAAATAGCCTGAACCCATTAAGGGGATAGAGATTGAACCTGTAATTTCATTGGTATAGGATGTTCTCAAGAGAAGATAGTCTCTCTGTAGATGCATATTAGTACCTTCAATTCAATTCAATAAACATTTATTAAACTACTATGTGTCAGGCACTGTGTTAAGTGCTGGGGATACAAATAAGAAAAAGACAATCCCTGCCCTCAAGGAGCCTGCAATCTAATGGGGAAGACAGCATGCAAAAAGAAGCTGGAAAGTTGGGGGGTGTCACAGAAACTTGGGAGTACTTAGTGCAGGGGTATTTTGTTCTGTGGAGATGAAATCAAGCAGAGCTACAGATGGAAAGTGGAATGATCTGAATGTCCAAATTCCACCATCTATAAAGGAAATATCTGCAATTTAGAATTTTAGAGAATTGTCCAGGGGGGCACTGAGAGATTAAGTGATTTGCCCAGAATTCCTCAGTCAATATGTGTCAGAGGTAAAACTTGAATCCAAGTCTTTGTGACCCTAAGGCCAATACTCTGCCCACTCTGCCATACTGACTCTCAACCTAATCAAATCACCCTCAAATGCTAGGATGCTATTAATCAGTCAAAGGAGATATTTGCAAGCATCAAGGAGGCATAATCAAAGCCTCAAACAACAGTCTCTTTCTCCTCAGTCAAGGCTTTCCTATCTATACTTATTATTAATAATTCTAGTGACTCCTGAAAGGCAATGTAGAAGGGCTCAGTAGAAGGGAGACCTGGACTCCAATTCTGCCTCTGACACATATAGGCAGGTTGATTAACCCCTCACTGCTCCCCAGACAACTCTCCAAACCTGTAATTCACAGAGAATGCACTGTTCTACATCAGCAAAAGAGTTTCCTCATATGGGAATCCCCAATACAAGTGAAATCACAGGGCCAGTCCAAAAAACTCCAATACTGAACACTATGATACAATATACCAGTGACAAATTATGTGGTACCCATGGTAAATGCTATAAGAGAAGTGGGGAACCAGTGGGTTTTATTGAACAGAGAAGTGGCACAGGTCAGATGTGTTCACTCTAACAGCAACATAGTAGATGTACTGAAGTTGCAAGAGACTTAGGGCATGGAAACCAATTAGGAAGCAAGTACACATAGACCAGGACCAGTGCTTTATTCAGTGAGCTGCCTAGCTGCCCCCTCTTCTTTGCCTTTTTTTTTGTGGGGCAATTAGGGTTAAGTGATTTGCCCAGGGTCACACAGCTACTAAGTGTCAAGTGTCTGAGGCCAGATTTGAACTCAGGTCCTCCTGAATCCAGGGCTGGTCCTTTATCCACTGTGCCACCTAGCTGCCCCCTTCTTTGCCTTTTGAAGGGTAAAATTATCATTAAGGAAAGTCAAGAATAGATTATCTCCCCAACTGTTGGGGTTCACCAAGGCTCTGTCCCAGACTCTCCTTCTCTCTTTCCATATGTTCTTTCTTGTTGTGTTCATCAGTTCTTGAGGTGTAAAAATAATCTCTATGCTGATGACTCCCAAATCTATATATCCAATTGTGTCTTTCCTGTGCTCCTGTCCTGAACCACCAACTGCCCATTAGATATTTCAAACCAGATGGGCCCTAGGCATCTCCAACTCAACATGTCTAAAATAGAACTGATTTTTGTGTTCCAAACCCACCCTTCTGAGCTTTCCTATTTCTTTTAAGTTATCCAGTCTTGCAATCTCAGAATCTAATTCATTTTCTCCTTCTTCATTCCACATATCCAATTAGTTACCAAACCATGCCAACTCTACCTTTACATAATTTCACAACCATCACTTTTTCTCCACTCTCACAATTATGACCCTAATTCAGTGCCTTGTCATCTCTTGCCTGAGAATAAATTTCATATAGTTAAAAGGAAAAATAAAATCCTGTAGACAAAAATTCTTTAAGAGGTAGCAAGGTGGTATAGTGGATAGAATATTGGACCTGGGGTCAGGAGGATCTGTGTTCAAATCTAGGCACTTAATAGCTGTGTAACCCTGGGCAAGTAACTTAACCACTTTCTGCCTCCATTTCTTCCAACCATAAAATAGGAATAATAATAGCACCTACCTCCCAGGGTTGTTGTGAGGATCGAATCAGGTATTTGTAAAATGCTTTGCAAACTTTGAAGCACAATATAAAGTCAGCCTAGGAGAGGTAGGAAATTCAAAATGAATGTGTGGAGATAATACCAATAAGGCAGAAAAACAGTTCTTTGAAGAGAATAGTGTAAATGTACAGGGGGGGTTCTCTAAACAACTTGGACCTTTTTTTTTTTAAAAAAGAGGCAGATTGTAATGAGGGTTTTGTTGTGTTTCTTGTGGTATGTATGTGAGGGAGGAAGGGGCAGTGGTGGGAAGGAGAGAATGCAAGTTTTCATTGATTGAAATAAAATCTTATTTTTTAAAAAGATATATAGAAAAGATAGAATCAAGGGAGGTTACAGAGGATCAATATTAGAGTACAGCATGGTCTTGTAAAAAATAGTGTTAGGAGTGCCAAAGCTCAGAATGAGCTGAGACTGGCAAAGAAAACAAAGAGTACCCAAAAGGACATGGGTTGGGGGCTTTTGAATTATGTTGGAGGAAAGGAGAATCAAATAAAGGATTGTACCATTTGGGGAGATTAAGATGAGGATGACTAGCAATAGAGAGAAGATAGAGATACTAATTTCTTTTTTTTTTTTTTTACTTTTATGTAGCATGGCAAGTGGAAACTAAAATCAACAATGGCTACCATTAACAGGGATTTTATACCCAAAATAAGTAAGGAGACAATAAGAGAGAACTTAGTTCCATTGGATGAGCTAAAATTGCCTTTGAGCATTGAAAGAACAAGCAGTTGTGAGTGCTGAATTACTGTCAGTGATGTATGAAAGATGGCAGTGAACAAGAATTGAAGGTACCATTGGAATAGAGAAAGACAAATATCCCATCTTCCCAAAATGGAAGAGAATTAGAGACTGTAAACTATAGGCCAGTAAAACTTACTTGAATTCCTAGGAAAATTCTAGAAGGTACCATTAAAGAGATGGTTAATGAACATCTGGAAAAAGAAACAGTAATTACAAAGAGCTAACATGACTTCATAAAAACAAGTCATGGAAAAATCTTATTTCCTTTGTTGAAAGGGTTCCCAAATGGATAGATCAAGGGAACACAATGGATGTAGGTTATCTAGTTTTCAGCAAAGCAGTTTGTAAAGTGTCTCATACTATTCTTGTGAAAGATATGGAGAGAAATAGATTAGACAATCTTATAACTAGATAGATTCCAAGCTGATTGAATGGTTGGATTCAAAGAATAGTCTTTAATGGTTCAATGTCAACCTAAGCAGGAGCTCTCCAGTGAAATACTCCAGGGGGAAATGCTTGGCTCTTTGTTGTTCAACATTTTACCTACACAAGGCATGCTTATCAGATCTGCAGATGACATCTTTTCTAGGAAGGATAGTTAACCCGTAGGGTTATAATGTCAGGATTCAAAAAGGTCTCAACAGGCTAGACAGGGATTTTTATCCTGTTATCGCTGAACTCTTTTAAAAAATATGTTGATAGCTGTATTTGAACATAATCAATGTCCTTTGTAATACTATGCCATATTTTATGCATTTAAAAACATTCATTTTGGGAAGGCTTCACCAGGCTGCTACAAGGGTCCATACTACAAAGATAGTTAAGAACACCTGCACTATAGCATTGGGCTAAATCGAAAAAGGATTAAGTTTAATCGCAATAAATTGTGCTTGGATTATGCCTGGATAAAAAATCAACTTCACTAGTATAAGATGGGGGTTAAACAAGTTTGTCTGGAAAAGATCTGAGGGTTTTAGTAGGCTACAAACTCACAATGTGAGTCAGCACTGGGTTGGGGCAGCCAAGAGGAGCTAATTCAACCATGAACTGCATCAAGAGGGCTGTAATCTTTAGGTATAAGGAGATGACAGTTCCACTGAAAGCTGTCCTAGGTCTACCACATCTGGAGTATTATGTTCAGTTCTGGACACCACACTTTAAGAAGGACGTGGTTAACATGAAGAGCAGCCAGAAGAAGCAACCAGGTTCCCAAGGGATCCCTCTAAAAATGTTTGAAGGAAATGGGGATGGTTAGCCTGGAAAACAGAAAACTCAGTGGGAAGTGATGGCTGTGTTCTAGTAGTTGAAAGAACAGGCTGAAGAGATGTTAGATATTAGGTTTGGCCCCAGAGGGCAGAACCAGGAACAGTGGATCAAAAGTGTAAGGGGGGGGGCAGCTAAGTGGCATAGTGGATAGAGCACCGGCCCTGGATTCAGGAGGACCTGAGTTCAAATCTGGTCTCAGACACTTAACAATTACTAGCTGTGTGACCCTGGGCAAGTCACTTAACCCCAATTGCCTCACCAAAAAAAAAAAAGTTTAAGGGGACAAATTTAGGTTTGATGTAAGGAATTATAACAATTCAAAAGGGAAATAGGCTGCTGTGGGAGCTCCTGGCTTCCCTCTCACTGAAGATCTTGAAGCAGAGGCTGGATTACAACTTCTTGGATATTATGGTGGGGTTTCCTTTGTAGCTATACATTTAACTCACTGGCTAGTGAGGTTCCTTCTAACCTTGAAATTTTGGAACAAGGGCAGGGCTCAAGTAGAGGACATATAAGGGGGAGGGGATTCTGGTAAATAAATATGGAATGATAGGGTGGAGAAAGATTAAGGAAGGTTTAGAGAGTCAAACAATGGATTTTACACTTGATGCAGGAAAGAAGCCTGGAAATTTGTGAGTAGAGGAAGTTCATGATGAAAACTATTAAAGGAAGATCAGTCTTGTATTCATGGGTGGAGTGAATAGGAAGAAGATGGAGGTTAATTTCAAAGCTAGTTCAGTTAAATAGAACTGAGTTAGGATGGCTTGAACTAATATGGCAGCAATAGGATTTGCCACTTGAAACTGATTATAGAATAGTCAGTCAACAAGCATCATCCTAAGTGCTAGGCATACCAATAGTCCCTGATCTCAAAGAGCTCACATTCTAATTGAAGAGAGAGTATACAAGTAACTCAGTGGATACTCGTTATATACGGAGTAAATGGAAGGCACCAGTAGAGGAGAAGGCACTAACAGCTTGGAGAAGGGAGAAGAAAGAAGTTAGGAGAGGCAGTATTTGAGCACAGACAGAATAAAGGAAATGAGATGGTCCTCCTTAAAACACTTGGAATGGCATCCTATTTTCATCCCCCTTCAAGTATTCAATTCAACAAAAAGCTATTAAGCCTGTTCCCTAAGTTTCTATGCCACACAAAGATTCAGCACCATGGTGCTAAATATTGGCAGCCATCTTTGGTAATGGGATTTTTTTAAAAAGTGGTTTTAAAGGCTGCTTTTTGAAAGATGTGGTGGAAAAGTAATGAAATGTAACTAACCCTTCAAATGGTTTCATTTTGGTCTGTGGAGCTGTGGGCAAGGGCCCTATTGTGGGTATTTAAGCAGAGGCTGGGTGACCATCTGTCGGGGATACATTCGAAGTGGTTCTTGCCAATCCTAAAATTCCATCATCCTGTTGGAAGGGTTCTCCATATTCCCAGCAGGGAAGTACTATGGTCAATCTGTCAGTCGGCCAACACATTTTACAGGACACCTGCTATGTGTAGCACTGCACTGAGCACCCCACAGAGATGTACAGAAGAAGGAGCTTACCATCCAACAAGAGATCCAGGACACCCAAAAGGATATATAAACAGAAACAACAAAATGTGTGGATATGTGTGTGTTCACATGTACATACCAAAAAAGATATATAAAAACAAACAGCAAAATGCATATATGCATGCATGTACATGTGTATGTGGGTATTCACACACATGTATTTGCATGTATATATGCATGTACATATGTGTATAGGCAGGCGATTACATTTGTCTTTTCCCCCACAAAACTGTAAGCTCCATGAGGTCAAGGACTGTAACTTAGCTCAGCTTTGTAATTCACTGAGGACCTATCACAGAACTCTGAATACAGGAGGAGCTTAATAAACCTGAATCAAATTGTTGAGTGATTAGGGCCAGTCAAGTAAGTCTAATAAACAATTGGTAAGGGAGAAGGTTCCCTGAAACAAACTTGAAAGGAGAAGTGGAAGGGAGGAAACTAAGTGCTTTAGAAATACCTCAGACACTGGACAGAAAGATTAAAGAAAACACATAAGGCAAAAAGGAAAGTTCCAAATAATAATTGAAATATACATATATTACTTATACATATGTGTATTAATATACATATATGTATATATTCCCTAGAGTGGGCAAAATGTTTTAGATGCACTTGATTTATTTAAGTCTCCCCCACAACCACTCTGTGAAGGAGATAATATCATTTTACAGAAAGGAAAGAGTCAGAGAAATGCAATGACTTGCCCAAGGTCACACAGTGGCAGAGCTGCAAACCCAGGTGTTCCTGATTCCAAGCCTAGTAAACTCCCCTTTCCACTTTAGTGCCTCTCTGATGTTCCCTGGAAAAACCAAGATTGCAGTTCTTGAGGGAAATATCAGTCTTGTATTCATGGGTGGAGTGGATAGGAAGAAGATGGAGGTTAATTTCAAAGCTAGTTCAGTTAAATAGAACTGAGTTAGGATGGCTTGAACTAATATGGCAGCAATAGGATTTGCCACTTGAAACTGATTATAGAATAGTCAGTCAACAAGCATCATCCTCAGTGCTAGGGATACCAATAGTCCCTGATCTCAAAGAGCTCACATTCTAATTGAAGAGAGAGTATACAAGTAACTCAGTAGATACTTGTTATATACGGAGTAAATGGAAGGCACCAGAAGAGGAGAAAAATAGAAAGCTAATTCAATTAAGAACAAGGAAATTCATACAAAAATGACAGATCGGTGGCATCCTCCTAATTTAGCATTTGTCCCTGTATTCTTCCCTACAAGATCCCTTTTGGGAAAGGACCCCAGACCAGTCATTTCTCATTCATCAGACTTATCCCCAAGCCCTGAGAGGCTGAGGTCTTTGCACAACTCTGCTTCACTTAAATCCGAATCATGCTCAAGTCAAGACATCATCCATAACATCATTGTTTCCCTTCAAAAACAAAGGATGACTATCAACAACAATAGCCACATCTACTTTTCAGCTCCTCTTTTATGTGTTGTCTTCCCACATTAGAATGTAAGCTTCTTGAGGACAGAGACTATCTTTCTTTCTGTTTGTATTTGTTATCCCCAGAACTTGGCACAGTACCTGGCAGATAGTAAGTGCTTAACAAATGCTTGTTGACTGACTGACTTGTTGATTGACCAAAGAAGAACTTCAGAAGTACCTTTCAAAGGACATAAAAGCTCCTATGGTAATTAGAAGTTTCTTATGTATATGAAAAGCTGGAAACCATTTAAACAATCAGTTTACTAGGTACCTATCTGACATTTATTTATTTGTGTACAGGTTTTCCCTCTCAGTAGAAGATAAGCTACTTGAGGGTGGAGACTGTTTCATTTTTGTCTTGGATCCTCAGTGCTTAGCATATTATCTGGCACACGTGGCTAAACACTTAATTAGTGTTTGATGAATAAATGAATCAATGAATGAATGACTATTTGATAATCATGGTAATATTAAAAGGATAAGGGAATAAAACAATGAAATATCTGTGGCAGTCTTTACTGTGGAAGAGTTTGGAGGGATATCCAATCCCACATTGGGCCATGAAACAAAAAGGCTGGTAATATCAGATTAGATAGCAGTAAGCACATGGGACATTCTAGACCCAATTGACCCACAAAATGTACACAAATCACCAGAACCAGATGGCCTACATAGGAGTATTTTGAATGAATGAAGAGTGACATGATAGAGCTGTTGGCCAAGACAGGTAACCTGATGTTCCAAATGGCCACTGTGCTGCAGTGCCGGCAGGATGCCAGTGTGACCCCCCCTTTCTTTGTCCCCCATTCACTGGAAGGATTCCAGAGGGAACCCTGATAAACTACGGAGTAGTGAGCCTCATTTCCATACTGGGCAAGCAGGTAGATTCTATCATTCCATGTAAAGGACAGAATCACTGAACACATAAGCACATCACCCTTAGGAGGAAAACTAATGTGAATTTTCTAAGAGGGAATCCTACATAAGGAATTGACTAAAACTCTTTGGGAGCAAATGCATTAGGGAGAAGAAGACTAATCTTCATAATTTCTTCAGACTTTCAAAGAAAGACATTAACAAAGTTCTATATCTGAGGCTATTTTTTTAATGAGTCATCATGGGTTTGAGTTATTGTTTTGGTACAGATGGGAAGCAGGCCAAGAAAAGACAAAGGGGACCAATAAAAGGTAATTATGGAAAATAACCAAGAGTGTTATTCCCCAGAGGATCTGCCTTCAACAATATTATAAATTATTTGAAGGCAGAAGTACACCACTGGAAATACTGGGAAGCCCTGAGTTCCAATCCTTCCTTAGATATTTACTGGCTGTTTAACCCTGGGCTATCACTTAACCTCTGTTTACTTCAGTTTCCTCATCTGTTAAATGGAAATAATAATAGCACCTACATCCCAGAGTTGTTGTGTAGATAAAAATGAGATGATATTTAGAAAGCATTTAGCTCAGGGCCTGGCGCGTAGTAAACTCTATATAAATGCTAGCGATAATGATGGTGGCGATGGTGAGGATAACAATTATGATGATGATGAGACATCCAAGTTTGCAGATGACACTAAACTCTTCCAGGTAGTAAAATGCCAAGTCAACAGATGCACTAGGGAGATGTTTCACCTTTTGAAGCTTTATAGAGGGAAGCTTAAGACAAATAAAGAGTAGAAGGCAATAAATTTATGGAATCCATTACCACTGAGAGGCCAAAAATATACTTTAGATGATTTTGATAAATTTTTCATGGATTTTTGCTCCGTAATGGGATTGAAGGGAAACTGGGATGTTATCAGAAAATCTCTAGCCTTGAAAAAGACTACCATTGCCCTTCTAATACAAGTCCCTAGGTACATCATCAGAGGTAGAACACAAGTGGAAAAGATAGTGGTTATAACCTGGTTTAGCAATTTTTGCCCCTGGACTCTGAAGGCAAAGTCACAGAATGGAGATAGAAGGGAACTTTGAGCCCACCTAATCCAACCCCTTCATTTTACAAATAAAGAAACTGAGGTCTAGAGAGGTTCAGGGACTTGCCCAAGGTCCACAGGTAACAAGTATAGCACTAGGATATGAACCTAGTTCCTATGACTCCAGATCCAGTGTCTTTCTAGTACACCAGGCTTGGCCTCCACGGCTTAGAACTGCCTGCTTTCTGGAAGAGGACTGTGGGTTGTGGCCAGTGAGAGTTACCCAGCTGTGACTAATTCAGAGGGAACTGGAAGGGCCTGATGAATTCATGGGGCAAGGCATTTTAAAAAAATACATTCACATGCCCCAAACTGCATGCAGCAAATTTTTAAAATTTTGTGAAAATCAGTACCGTGTTGTCATAATTATTAAACTTTGCGGTCTGACCCCAGACCATATCTCTTCACTTTTCCCTTTGTACTCTATACTGATCTTGCTTATCCCAATACTGATCTTGCTTATGCTCCAGATGCTGCTTCCTCCCTCTGGCACTTCAGCTGAGTGCACCAGATCAGGTCAGGTCAACAAGCATTTATTAAACCCTTACTATGTTCCAGACAATGTGCTAAGTGCTACAAATGCAAATACAAACAGGAACAAACAATCCCTGATCTCAAAGGGCATGGTAGACAAAGTCTTGTGAAGATGAGTTGGGAGGGCAATTTAGAGAGGAATGGAGATATGGTTGGCCTAGGCCTCCTTCTTAAAAGGAAGCTTCTGTTAGATGCAGTAGTCCAAGGATAGAGTGAGCTTCCTGAGAAGTTTGTATGGCATGGTAGAGGAAGTCCTGTGGAGATGAAATAGGAGTACTGGACTCTCTGTTGCTTGCTAGTGGTTCCAGTCTCAGAAAACCAGCCTGCGATAGTAAAACAAACAAACAAACAAGCAAACAACAACAAAAATCCCTCTCTGGTTTCCTGGGCCTAGATTCTTCTGTGGCAGTCTGCATCAGTCCTGGCCATCTTCCCCCTCCCAACTGTCTTGCACTTTTCTAGAAACTTCAAGAATGTTTGATTTCCAGAAATATTCATGCCAGAAACTTCCAAGTTCTTGGCTTGTACAGTCAAGGACTGACCAGCCAGTCCCCAATGTCTCTGTATCTGTGAGTTCAGAGATGGGAGGCTAGGGGAACACTATCTGAAGTTTCTCATACTTTCTGGAATGGGAAGCTCCCAGCCTCAGCTTTTCTAGGTTCTACAGCCCAAAAGGTTTCATGCTATACCATGGAATTGTCCTTAGTTCCAGCCCATGATTCTCCCAGGTTGGGCCTGGAAGAAACAGTTGGGAGGGATAAGGGGTCCATGAAATTTTAACTGAAGCATAAAGTCTGAGCCAGTGTGGCAAGAAATGTAATTCAAATGAAGAACTTTGAAAGATTTTAAGAACTTAGATCAATGCAACGAGTAACCACAATTCCAGAAGCCTGATAGTAGATCATGCTACCCACTTCCTGCCAGAGAGGTGATGGATTCAAGGTACAGAATTGGACATACCTTTTTTGGATATGGACATTATGCGGATTTGTTTTGCTTGATTATGCATATTTGTTAAAAGGCTTTTGTTTTTCTCTTTTTTTCCTAATAAGGGTGCAGGGTTGGAGAGGTGTGTGTGTATGTGTGTGTGTGTGAGAGAGAGAGACAGACAGACAGACAAAGAGACAGAGACAGAGAGAATAAGTACTTGTTCTTTTTTTTAAATATTAAAAGAAATTAAAATCAAAGAGCAGACCCTTTAAATACAGGCTCACAAAACTTGTTCAGTTCAGTTAGGGGGTCTGATAACTGGGAGTAGTAGATGGATCACTTAGGTCTGAATCATCCTGAAGTGTGTCTTGAGTCTCCAACTGTGAATCTCAGAAGAATATCTCAAAGTGGCCACATTTAACCTCAGCCATCTTTCCCCTCTCTCCTTTCCTCCCTGCATCCCTCTAAGCCTCATTATTCATAACACTGGGCACATCCTTCTGAAAAGGCTCTTTAAAAAGATTATTTGTAGATTGTACCTCCTTCAGAAAGGGCTGTTTAAAAAGATTATTTGCAGATTGCCCTCAGGAAACGAATGGATAAGTGCCTTCCTGTCCCTTCAATTAGCTGATTGGTTTATTATGTGTGCAGATGAGTGTTTACTGGTTTGTGTCATGTCACAGCATCTGTGGAGATTCCTTGGCGAATGAGGCCACTGACTCATGCTAGGGCTTTGTCCCTCCAGTCTGAGCATTTGCACCTGCTGTATAAACAAAGGACCCCATTTGAGGGAGACTGTGAACAAAGGTGGATGGGAGCCCTTGCACTTCTGAGCTTCTTCAAGACTAGCTGGCCCTGATCACATCTCCCCTGGGCTTCTAGTCACTCAGTTCAGAGCTTCAAGGGAGGTGTAAGATGAGACAGGTGAGATAATGGAGCTAGAAAAGGAACCCCCAAACCCCGTTTGTAGTTGCCATTGCTATTTAATCTGTAAGGTCCCAGAAGTGATCAGGATGTAAAGCACATGTAGAAAAAGAATTCTTAAACTTGTGTGTGTGTGTGTGTGTGTGTGTGTGTGTGTGTGTGTGTGTGATGGCCTCTTAGGCAGACTAGTGAAGACTTTGGATTTCATCTCAGAAAAATGGTTTTTGATGCAAAAAAAAAATACATAGGATAAAAAGGAAACTAATTATGCTGAAATAGAATTCTCAAAATATTTTTAACATTTTTTAAAAATGTATTCACCCCAGGTTAAGACCCCCTACCCTAAAAGGATTCCTATGTGGTAGAGCCAATGACAGTACAAGGCCAAACAAACTGACACCAAACGTTCAAAAGATCATGTATATGGTATCTTCTTTCTGAGCCTTCCTTGAAGTTCTTGCCTAAGCAGGTTGCTAAAAGCAGTAGAGGCAAGAAAACGGCAACACTGGATTAAGTTAGAAGACGTGAGTCAGTCACTTACTGGTGGCGGGACCTTGGACAGCGACCCATCACCACCTCCCTGGGTCTTGATTTTCTTGTTTTTAAAATGAGAGGGTTAGATTAGATCTCCTGTAAAGCCCCTTCTAGCTCTAAAGCCTATGATCTGTATTTCTCTTTTGTTATACTGGGTGCCTGTATGTCAAATACTGCTTTCTCCATTAGTTCTCATTTAGACCCGGCTGAGTTGAACATCTTGAGTTTTTTTCAAGGCACATTGCAGCTTTAATGATTTTTTTTTAGTCCATGGGGGATCAGAAGAGATCACCTCAACAGTTCATTTGCCTACAAGGCACTGGTAGACTCAGTGAAGTTATTTTTCACTATTAAAACTAAGAATTGAGGACTGTGGAAGTCACAGAATTACAGAATGTTAGAGATGGAAGGGACTATAGAAATGGTCCAGTTCAAGACTTTCATGGGGGATAGTGGTCCTGTTTCCATTAATTATCCATGATAGTCATATGTGCATACCTTCAGCTTCACTTTTTCACTTAAGTGTCTGTTTACCAGGGATTAGCCAACTGACCTCCAGACCAATTCCCAAAGAAAAGATAGGCTTGTCTCTCATGTCACAAGTTTCTCCTAGCCCCCTGACTCCCACTGATGTGCCTTATGAAAAATTACCCAAGAGATGTCATGAGCACACTGGCAGTATTTTCCCATCCTTCTTCTGGTATATAAAACATCTCTTATTCAAGAGGTAGACATTCAGCTCTTGGGGTAAGGATCCCACTTGCTGCCACACATTCCTAGCTCTGTATGCATGAGTCCTACAATATCCCCAGGATTTGGGAATCATGTCTCCCAGATGACCCATAAGAGAGCTATCACTTCAGGACCTTCTGTGGTAGCATGCATAGCTGCTGATTGATACCTGTTCCTGTGGCCTCAGTCCATTCAATAACTGTGAGTTTCCAACATATTCACTTTCCACATCTCTTAAAGCAAACGTGAGCACTGATTAATGTGTCAACCTAATAGGCCCCTGCTTTTACATATGAGAAAATGAGCTTCAGGAATGACTTGGGCAGATCATTTAGCCTCTCTTAATTTCCTCATCCTTATGTAAATCATGTTCTCAACTCTGGTCTCTCACAGAATACCGGTTTCAATGTGGGATATTTGGAAAAATAAGTATACATCAGTTGGCTAGAGCCCATATCCCAGGTCAGTTGGGAACCTCTGAAATCATCCAGACTCATTTTGCACTTAACTAGTAGACTAGACAAGGATCATGTGGTTTTTGGTTTGTTTGGTTTTTTTTTTTGGTTTGGGGGTGGTTTTTTTGGTGAGGCAATTGGGGTTAAGTGATTTGCCCAGGGTCACACAGCTAGTAAGTGTCAAGAGTCTGAAGCAGGATTTGAACTCAGGTCCTCCTGACTCCATGGCCTGTGCTCTATCCACTGCACCACTGAGGTGCCCCAAGGATCATGCGTTTTAAAGTAAAACATTTTATTGGAATTAAGACGATTAGAAAAAAAATAGGAATATACATCTCAAAACCCATTCTTGGAAAAAAACACAAACTCATCCCCAATTCTCTTCAGAGTAGTCTGGGAAAACATTCTCTGAGATTCACACCTCTAAAATGGGGAGGGGAGGAGTCTTCCTCTGTCTCCCTCTCTGTTTCTCCGTCTCTATCTTTCTGACTGTCTCTGACTCTTTTTCTGTGTGTCTGTCTCTATGATCCTCTCCCTCTTTTTCTCTTCTTTCTCTCTCTCCCCTTTCTCCCTCTCTCATTTTCTCTCCTTCCCTTTCTCTTCTTTCCCCATTCTTCCTTCTTTTTCTCTCTCCCTATGCCCCTCCCTCCTCTTCTTCTGCACCCCTTTTGTCTCCTTTCTCTATCTCAAATTCTTCCTCTCTTGCCTTTCCCTTACCTCTCTCTCATCTCTTTCCTCTTTGTTCCATATAGTGACTGAATCTCAATATCCCCATATCTCCCTACTTCTCTGCAACCAACAGGTATCTCTTCTCCTTTTTCCATGGGGTCTCAGCCCATTCTGAGTAGCCATCAAGCTGGATCTTTTCTGGTTATGTCTTCTCCTGAACCAGACACAACTATGATTGCTTCCACATGTTACGGCAAATAATTACTTTCTTCCTCTAACCTGGAGGTCTCCCTTACCATCCCCCCACCCCAACACAATCCCCCTTACATGCCCTGCATCTCTTCATGATACCATTGATCAATGCCATAGGCACACGGTGTCCTGAGAAATGCAGTCTCAAGCATGTCTAGGTTGTATCTGATGCTTAGTACACTAGGGAACTCAGGACAACCCTTATCTAATCCCTTGCTACACATAAAACAGGGGTGTTGGATGTGATTAGTAAGACCCTTTCTAGCTCTTGGCAGTTTGAATCTCTGTGAAATGACTTGCCCAAGATCATAAAACTCATAATTAAAAATCCCAGCTCTTCTTACTCCAAGTCCAATCTTTTCTCTGTCATACCATCCTTCCTCTAAGATGGGCCCAAACAGTTCCCTCCAACCACACCTAACCATTTACCTAACAGGAATGGTCCTGACTTTGTCCAGCATAGGGTCATAACAAAATATTGTTGTACTGTACTACAGGACTATGTTCCCAAACTTTCTCCTGGTTATCTTATAATATTCAGAATTTTCTGAAAGATAAATATTTTCCCCCTTCAGGTACCTACCTGGCTAGGCTTATCAGCACACTGCATCAGTGATTTCCAGAAGGAAAGGAAGAAACAAAACAGAGATAAGACATGAAAGCCAAAGTGGAGACAGTCTCTAAAAGATCAATTCTATAACTGCTTTTAGTAGGCTATAAAGTATTGCCCTACGGTCCCTTGCCAAAAGGTGAATCACCTCATCTCCTACTTCATGACTTGGATTTGGCTTCCGGTCTAGGAGCCGTGATTGTTTGGTGCTTTTTGCATTCACAAAGAAACGCCATGTGCTTTATGGCTAAATATAAGGAGGAAAATGCCATTTGAGAACTATCCCAAAGCAGCACACTTCTGCATGCAAAATGCAGGCGCCTCTTTGGACCACTTATCCCCATTTGTTCTCTGGCCAGGTTCTGATTGGCACAGAATAATAATCAAGCCCTTCTCTCCCTCGTTCCCAGATCTCTATTTAAGGGCACTTGTCAAACTGATTCAACTCTGTGCAGCACGTGTGTCTTTGTGAGCTGAGCCACAAGGAAATAAGGGTCTGGTTCTCTTAAATCACCCAACCTGCATAGCTCATAAAGAAAAAAAGAGATGGGAGTGCATTTCCTATGCTGACAAGTCTATTATTATTGACCAAGATACCTGCAAAAAGGAATGACCTCCATATTCTTAGATAACAACTGTTTTAAGATTAACTGAGGGTGACATGCAGAATGAAGCTAGACTAACTTTGCAAGGATGAGAAATTACATGAAGATTATTAGCACAAAAAAAATGTTGCCAGCTGTCAGCTCTGAAAGCAACCCCTGTGTAAAGTCTCTTTTTGGTGACCCCAACAACCTTCTCTCCTTCTCAGATGCTGCTTTAGTTTCTCTATTCTATGATAAAGACAAAAGTAAAAGGAGTGAAGGAACAGGGAGCCAGTGCCCACCCCCATTCCATCCTCATCTTGTTTCTTTGCATTTCATAATGTCCCTGGTTAGTTCAGAGTATGGAAAGTCTCACATTATGCATTTGAGTCTTATAGGAGCAAATTAGCTCAGTTTTGGACCATAGTTACAGATTACATCCCTTCCCCCAACCAGCTGCCTCACAAATGCATGTGCTTGGTCACAAAGAGGATCATAGGAAAGCATGCGTATGGCTCAGTTGCATGTCTATCACCACTTTGGCATTCATTGAAACACAAATCAAAGCTCACACCCTAATTGTCTTGGGTCAGTGGTGTCACCTTTGGACTCACTCAAATGGATCTGTGATTTCATCTCTGTGGGTATTTCCTCCCACTATGCAGATATCAATCCATCCCTTCCTGCCTATCCTTTGGGACTCTTGTCCACATCCTCCCATGAGCTCACCACAGTGAATGGGCTAGGGGCATTCCCCACTTTCTGTTGACATGGAGATGATATTAATGGAGTGCAGGTGATATCTCTCAGTTATCTTCTGCTCTTGCCAAATGACCAGGCTATTGTCTTCACCCATGTATTTAATTGATGACATGTTTGTCTCCATTTCTCCTCCATAATTTCCATTTGTGATGTGTTACAACCTATTCACATTCATCATAGGTCTCTCCATTGCCCATGAGTAATACCCATTTTCAGTTCATCATAAAGTCCAGTGTCTTTAACTTTGAGACATGCTCCATAGCCCAAGAGCAACAAATCTGAAGCCAGAGGACTTAAGTCTGAATCCCAGCTCTGCCACTTAATAGCTGTGTGACTTTGGGCTTAATCTTTCTTAGCCTCAGTTTCCTCATCAGTAAAAACAAGGTTAGAATAAATGAAACCTAACGTACCTTCCATCTCTAAATCAATGATCCTTTGAACACATATTGGAATTTAAAATATGGGTCTTTATTTCAAGGAGGGTCATGGACACATTAAAAGAACTTTGTAACTTCCCAAGGTTAATGTAATCCATTGTCTTCCTCTTATTTGATTACATGTCTACCTCATGATCCATTGGCCATATCTACCCAAGATAAGATTGGACAATCAGTGTGAATAATTAGTCATTTGCCCAGAAACCTAAGGGAAAACCTATCCTATTTTTTTCCAGGAAGATAGAAATAAGAAGCCACCCATAGAGATCTATCTATTGACTTGGCATGATTAGTGGCAGCATGGTGTAATGGTTAGGGCAAAGGACATGAAATCAGGAAGATCAGGGTTCCTATCTCAGACATTTATCAGCTGGGTTTCTCTGGCAGAGTCCTTTAATTTCTCTGTGCCTCAATTTCCTCATCTGTAAATCAGGGCATTAGATTCAATAATCTCTAAAGTCTCTTCTACTTCTAAATTGATGTTCCTATGATGTGCCCAGGCTACTTGGGCGAAGCACAGGTAATCATATCCCTGTATGTGGCAGAAAAGCAGCCATTGTTTTCCATTATGGATGAAAATTTTGCCTCCACCAACATCCTCCTTCATGGCTCAGTGTGGTGTGAAAGTGACTCCAGGCTCTTAAAGGCTACACCAGCAAAGCACAAACCTTCAGGTCTTATCAAACTGGAAAACCTTCAAGGTTGGGTCCAGTGACAGATTGTATTTCTGTTTTTCAAGGACTAGCTTAACCATGTTTCAAGACAGTTAAAACCAGGGTGTTGACCACTAAGTAATGAATTTCTTCAGCCCCACCATCTCCTGAAGAATTTTTACTGAGGCATAGAAGGGTTGACATCTTGGTAGCTGAATGGAACATCCATACCCAAATGAGACCTAAGAGCCCCGATGGTTCTGAGAGAGACAATCAATCAATCAATCAATCAATCAATCAACAAGCATTTATTAAATACTCACTGGGCACCAGGCATACTGCTAGGTGCTGGTTCTTGACGTCAGAAAGACCTAGGTGCAAATCCTGCCTCCAACCTATTCCTTCTGTGTGAGTTTGGGCAAAACATTTAACTTCTCAATGCTTCTCTTGAAACTGTAGGTGAAGACTTACATGAATTGATGCTGAACGAGATGAGCAGAACCAGGAGAACATTGTACACAGTATCAACAGCATCGTGTGATGATCAACTGGGATAGACTTGGCCCTTCTCAGCAGTGCAATGATCCAAGATAATTCCAAAGGACTCACTATGGAAAATGTTCTCCAAATCCAGAAAAAAAAGAACTGGGGAATCTGGATGCCGTTGGAACCATACTGTTTCTACTTTTTTCCTTTTTTCTTCTTTTTTTTAGGTTTTTCCCCTTTTGTTCTGATGCTTCTTTCATAACATGACTAATGCAGAAATATGTTTAATGTGATTGTACATGTATAACCTATATCAGATTGCTTGCTGTCTTGGGGAGGGGGGAGGGAAGGAAGAGAAAAAAATTTGGAACTAAAAATATTATTAAAACAAATGTTAAAACTATCTCTACATATAACTGGAAAATAATAAAATACTTTTATGATTAAAAAATAATAAAAAAAAGTTTAAAAAAAGAAACTGTAGGTGACCAGTGTATTGCACATCATCATCATTCTGAAGTATACACCAGAAGTTTGATAAACTGATAAAAGTAGAGACCCTCCCTCCCCACATATAAGAGTACACACACACACACACACACACACACACACACACACACACACACACACACACACACACACACACACACACACACACATTTTCCTGAGTCCTCTGCATCTTTCATTGAACAGAGGGATGAATCTGGCAGCAATAGACCTTGCTTCCCATGTCTTCTCTCAGCCCTTTAGGACTGATCCAGCTAATGTGAACTGGCTCGATTTAGGCAGCCTGATACTTCCATCTTCTCCCCTCTGGCCATGACCCAGATTTATAGCCAATCCTCTAAAATGCAAAGTCCGAGGAGCCCTTCCCAAAGTCAGGAAGGCCTGGCCCTCCTTCAACAGCTGCAGTTTCTCCCAAGGGTACAGATGGGAAGTGTTTCTCTGGCCCCTCGCCAGGAAGGAGAATATATCACCAGGGAGTGGAGTTGTGAACAATAGGTTGGAAGCCTCAGACTGCCCCTGGCATCAGCTTGCTGGGAATGTGTGTGACCTTAAGGATCATGCCTTCTTGCATCTATAATTCTGGACACCAGGGCCATTGCTAAAGGAATACAGTTGTACCTAGGTTGCTACCAATCACCTCTGAGTTCTGTGGGTTAATCATGCTATCTGTCAGCCCTGTCCCCGACGTTGTTATTCCTGGGAAACCAGGTGCTGATGAACAAAAAGAGAGGCCTCAAGGGGGTCAGGGAAGCCCTCAAAAAATTCAGCCTTTAGCCTCAAGGAAGAGTCACCCCACCTTTGCCTGGTGATTGGGGGCAGGAGGCAGGGGGCCTTGGGACTGATTGTATAACACTTTCAGTTATTTTTCAGCACCAGCTGGCAGAAACCCTGCCTTCTTTCCCACAGACTGCCTTCCTGTGTCCCGCCCAGGAGCCTTGGCCCTCTCCAAAGCATGTACTGGACCTGGGGGCAGCTCTGCCCAGAATCATTTAGATATCTTCATAGAGACTCACATTTGTGGCTCCTGGTAGCAGAAAGTGGGAGAAAGCCTCTCTATTAAACAGGGAGACATGACCAGTGTTGAATCTCTGACTTGGGATCATAAAATCATTTATCAGTATTGTGTCTTAATTTTCTCCAGCCAGTTTATTCTCATCTATTGTCTGCCTTGAACTTAGAGGAACATTTAGACATGGAGTAATAACAACCCACACTGCTCGAGTTCTTTGAGGCTGACTTTTAGGGAAGATAGCAAGGCTTAATGGATAGAGTGTTGACTTAGAGTTGGTGAGACCTGGATTCTAGTGCTGCCTTTGACCCTCATTAGCTGTACAAATATAAACAAGTGTGTGTCCTAATCTGAAAATTGGGGATACCACCAAAAAGAGCTACCTCCCTGTGCTGTTAGGAAACTCAAATGAGAAAACATATGTATTTTGCAAATTATAAAGTATTCTCTCTCCTTTATTTATTTATGTATTTATTCACACCTGTGATAAGGAGATGAGGGGGCGGGGGAAGCACTGCCTTCCTGTGACTACAGGACCTGAGTTCAAATCCTAGCTCAGCTACTTACTACCTGGGTAATCATGGAGAAGTCATTTTACTTCTCTGGGCCTCAGTTTCTTCACTTATAAAATAAGGGAGCTGGACTAGATGGCTTCTAAGGTCCTTTCCATCTCTCAATCTATGATCTTGTGATTTTTATCCATGTAGAGAACTCATGAACAAATGAATGAGTGAATGAATGAATGAAAAAAGCATTTATTAAGTGCTAAAATACAAATACAAGCCAGACAATCCCTACCCTCAAGAAACTGACATTTTATAATATGGAAATTTGTTTTACATGATTGCATATATATAACCTATATCAAATTGCTTACCATCTTAGGGATGAGATGCTAGGGAAGTGAGGGAGATAATTCAGAACTCAATTTTTAAAAAAATGAATGTTAAAATTGTCTTTACATGTAATTGGAAAAAATAAAATACAATAAAATGTTTCTTAACGTATATACTAGAGAGACAATACAAAGAGGGGAGCAAAAAGTTGGAAAGAAGGTTGGGGGAGAACTAATGATATGCATATGGCAAAACATCTTGTAGACAGGTAGAAAGTGGTGTGGTAGGCCTACCACTGAGCAAGATCAGATGGAAGCTCCCCACTCAGAGCCTAGTGTCCTAGGGGAAGGAGTTTGGGGCAGTTCTGTTTGGAGGAAGAGGAGAAGGAGGTTTTGGAGATGACCAGGAAGTGGCAAATGGCAAATGGTCTGTAAATTGTGGTCTTAGCTAGTTGTCTGAGGTACTGAGGAATTAAACAGCTCTCCTACAGTCAACCAATAGGAAAGTCAGAGGCAGGACTTCAATCTAGTTCTTCCTAACTCCAAGGGTCTCCCATTATGCACTCTACCATCCTGCCTCCAAATAAATGTTGTATTGTATAAATGTTATGCATTAGTATTTCCATAGTACCTTCCTCGCAAAAAATGGTTGTTCAAAACAACTTCACATACATTATTATATACCTACATATTACACATATAACTATATGTATATGCATGTGCATGTACACATATATGCATGTATGTGTATATATGTGAGTATATATCTAGATCTAGATCTAGATAGATATAAAATCTTCTTTGAACTTTGTAACAGCCCTCTAGGTATTTCCATCTCACAAATGAGGAAATAGGCCCAGAAAGAACCAAGGTTACAAAGATACTCTGAGTAAGTAGCAAAACTAAGATTCAAACCCAAGTCTCTGACTCCATATCTTTCCATGACACCACATTACCTTCTGAAAATAAAGAAAAATGTAAAAACTAATGAGGGGCAGCTAGGTGGCACAGTGGATAGAGCACCAGCCTTGGATTCAGGAAGACCTGAGTTCAAATCTGGCCTCAGACACTTAACACTAACTAGCTGTGTGACCGTGGGCAAGTCACTTAACCCCAAATGCCTCACCAAAAAAAACCAAAACCAAAACCAAAACAAAACAAAACAAAAACTAATGAGATTATACTGCAAACCTAGACCCATGAGTCAAGTAGATTGGAAGAGTGAAGGACAGAAAGGCTCCCTGACCTATCCTATCTCCCTCATTGCCCAAAGAGGCAACATGGCAGATTTGAGGTCAGAAGGCCTGAGCCCCAAGGCCTTACTCTGCCCATGACTAGCTCTATGACCTTGGGAAATCATTGAACCTGTCTGAACCTCAGTTTGTTCATATGTAAAATACAATTCATTCTTCTCAGTACAAAAGAGATTAGCCTAACTATTCACAAAGTAAAAAATGAGGTGGATTTCCCAGATTTTGACATGCAGCTGGATAGTCATGCCACTGCATTGGTCCATCAGTATCCTAGGCACGTGCTACAGGTGAACAATGAACTGAAGCCAGCACTGAATGGGAGGAGAATGGGGTGGCGTTCAGGTGGGAAACCACGGAGGGGTTTCAGTGCTACTCTCCACCCTAGAATATGGCTCTCTGCCATCTTTTCAGTACCAATGGCCTTCCCATTATCTAATCACGATCAGTGATATTAAACTCAAATAGAAACAGGCCATGAAACCATACATAAGGATTTATATTGGCTGCACACTGACTTCAAGAATCATATATTGACATCATCTATGTTCTTTTGTATTTTTATTTATTTTATTAAATATTTCCCAATTATATTTTGTGTTAATGGTTCAGGCTATTTGGGGGAGTATTGCAGGGTGAATGGCCTTGTAGGTTGTGTGTTTGACACCCCCAAACATGATTATAACCGCCATTTATATTGCACCTTAGGATTTATGAAACACTTTACCTACAGTATCTCATCTGATCTTCAGAACAATCCCATGAGATAAGTACTATTTTTATCCCTACATTTTCCAAGGAGGAAACTGAGGTTCCTAGAAGTTAAGTGATTTGCCCAGGGTTGTTCAGTTAGCAAATACGTAAGGCAGGTTTTAAACCCAGGTCAAGTTGAGCTTTTTATTTGTTACAACATGCTGCTTCCCTGTTTGATGGAGAACAATACAACCAGTCAGTCAGTCAGCAAGTAGGTATTACGTGTTCCCCCTGTGACAGAAACTGTACTACGTGCAGAAGACACAGAGAAAGGAACAAAATTCAAAAGATCAGAAGAATCTCAATTGCAGGTGATCCAAAGGACTGTCAAAAGGTATAAGCAGGCTGCTACATATTAACAGTAGTACTTGAGATCCTCAAAGACATGTCTGATATGGGAAGGAAATGGGCTGGTCACATACTGTGTTGAGCAATTGTGTATTATATTTGTCGTTTCAGTGACATATATTTGTTGTTTCAGTGGTGTCTGACTTTTCAAGACACTGTGTGGGGTTTTCTTGAAGAAGATACTGGAGTGATTGGCTATTTCCTTCTCCAGCTCCTTTTACAGATGAGGAAACTGAAGCACATATGGTCAAGTGACTTGTCCAGGGTCATACAGTTACTAAGTGTCTTGAGACTGAATTTGAACTCAGGTTTTCCTTACTACAGGACTGGCACTCTATCCACTGTGCCACCTAGTTGCCCATGCATTATCCTGGAATCTACCAAATATCTTAAGTACAAAGGAAGACCTCCAATGTGTAGGTTAGAATTTATATAAAATTTATGGAAAGACATAGACAATGATGATGTAGAATGGGAGGTCATAGATTACATTGGGATCTTCAAAGACAAAGGGAGTACCCACACCCATGAGATCACACATTCATCAACAACTAAGTGATTCTACTGTTCTTGGCACAATTCTATATCTGATACAATGGACAACTCAAAGACTAAGGGTTAACGTATATATATTTTTAAATAAAACAGATTCATTAATCACCCTCCCCCCAGGTAAGACTAGTCCATAAGGTGGTAAAAGCAGTTCTCAGGGAAGGTCCTGCAGTTTGAAAAGCTCTCTACTAGTGTCCTAGAGCTGTTTTTCAATATTACTTGACAGAAGGGCCCAGAGCTGGGTCCAAAGGCAATCTAGCTGCAGGTAAACTTAACTTAACTGCCCCAGGTCCTCTCCATAGCATCTTGGCTCCCAGTAGCTCTGGTTTATGGGTTCATGTGTGTGGATTAAGGTAAGCCAACCAATTCCACTACTTGCCTATCTACTTGCCTAGACTATGGACATTATGGGTTCAATTCAATTCCAGAAACATTTGTTAAACACTTATAAAGGAGGGCAGCTAGGTGGCACAGTGGATAAAGCACTGGCCCTGGATTCAGGAGGACCTGAGTTCAAATCTGGCCTCAGACACTTGACACTTACTAGCTGTGTGACCCTGGGCAAGTCACTTAACCCTCATTGCCCCACAAGACGAACAAATAAACAAAAAAAACACTTATAAGGAAATGGTATCATGTAATACAAAGGTCATGGGCTCTGGAGTTAAAGTACCTGGGTTCAAATCTTATCTCTGACATTTATTATACCTATGGCTTTGACCTGGATTAGAATCCTGCTTTTGTTGCTCATTACTGAGTGATCTCAGGTTGGTCATGCGTCATCTCTGGGCCTTAGCTTCTTCATGTCTAAAGTGAGGGATCTGTGCTAGCCTGCCCTTGGACTTTCCTACTAGATCTGCTAGGTGGGTTTCCTTTTATAGGCCTCGCAGATATAAGCATAAAAAACTATTCAGTTATTATTTCAGGGGTTCTTAACCTGGGGCCTGTAGATAGATTTAAGGAGGTCCATGAACTTGGGTGGGGAAAATATTCATCCTTATTTTCATTAACCTTTACCTGAAAATTAGCATTTTCTTCAATTAGGGATGTAAGTAACAAAGCATTCATTATTCTGGGAAGAAGTCCATAGGCTTCAAAGAGGCTCAAAGGGGGTCCATGACACACAAAAACTTTAAGAACTCTTGTTCTAACAGAATCATATATTTAATGGTCTTTCAAAGACTGTCTAGTCCAACCCCATCATTCTAGAAAAGACACAGAGAAATTAAATGATTTGTCCAAGATCTGCCAGGCTGTAAATGTTAGGCCCATTATTTGAACCTCCAGTCTAGTGAATGCAGTCTCAATGGAGAATGAATGGAATCCACCCTGACAAGAAGGGCACAAGATGAAAAGTCAGGAAGAGGTCACCATTCACACCAGTGGAGGAGGTACCACCATCAGACATCAAAAAGATCACAGATCTACTGAGGTATTGAAGTATGAATGCTGTTGTGAGGGAAACTGTGAACTACTAATTACCTGAGATTCTAATTGTAGGTGTAGATAGCTTTGCAGGCTACTAGAATCCCCAATTAAATTGCAAATCCATTGGGGAGGGTGGGGAGAGGGAGAGGGAAAGTGAGGGAATGCTCTAAAACTTCTCAGGTAACATCTTAGCCAGGGATGACAGGTGGGGAGGGGTGTGGAACACCAAAGGGGAGAGCGGGGAGGTGGAAATGTGGCAAGGAGTGGCTTCCCCTGTTTCACAATTCTGCCCCACGGATGGTTAGGTAATCCACAAGCTACTACATTAGAGAGGAACTGTTTCTTCTCTTTCTTAAAAGAAATACTGTGTGAGCCTAATGTGTTAAAGGGGAAAATTCCAATGTGAAGCTCTCAGGATAGAAGCTGCATGTAACACTGGACAGCTGCCAAACTTTTGCTTTAAAGAAAGTGACAAAGAAAAACTCTCCCTCCAATTAGAGATTGTCATCGGGGCCTTCTGTGTATGGAATGAGAATCAGGGAAGGAGGAGCCCTATAGGGAAGCATATTTCCCCATTCTCAGTAGAGAGGTAAGGGACTACAGAGTTGCCATATTGGTTCTGAGATGATGTTCATTATGCCTTTTGGTTTTGCGTAAATGTTATTGTTTCTCTTGTTGTTACAAGGGAGGGTTCCATTGTTGGGGGCAGAGTGTTAAATGAAAATTTTTGTGGGGTAAAAATAAAAGGCATCGGGGGCAGCTAGGTGGTGCAGTGGATAAAGCACTGGCTCTGGAGTCAGGAGGACCTGAGTTCAAATCCAGCCTCAGACAATTAACACTTACTAGCTGTGTGACCCTGGGCAAGTCACTTAACCCCAATTGCCACACCAAAATAATAATAGTAATAGTAATAATAATAATAAAATAAATGAATTTTTAAAAGGAATCCTTTTTTTTTAAATCCTTATAGGAAAGGGCTCCCTAAGAACAGTTCTTAGGGTTCTTAAGGTAGGGTCCATGGACCTTGCCCCTTCCCAAAGTGGATAGATTTCATGAGGTCCGTGACCTTGGATTAAACAATTACATCATTATATTCACTAACCTCTCACTAAAATTTAGCATTTCCTTCAATAATTTAAAGCTATTATTTTGAGATGGGTCCATAACTCCATCAGACTACCAGAGGAGTCCATGACAAGCATAAAAGGTTAGATGCTCCTACTTTAGAACTTATTTCTGCAGATGGCAACAGCAATCATAGATCTAGAGCTAGGAAGAAGTTTAAAGGTTATTTAGTCCAAACTACTCTTTAAAAAAAAAAACAGATGAGGAATTTAGGTCCAGAAATCAGCCGTGACAGCCTGAGGTCACTCTCTGGGTTGCTCCACCTCCCCATTGCCTAACTAGGCCATCGTCTGCTCCTCATTTTGAGTTCCAATTTATCTACTCTGGAACACAAGCTCCTCTCCTTTAATAATGGGGGAAACAACAGGTGAACAACCACATAACATACAAGACATGTACAAGGTAAAGGGGAGGAAATCTCAGAGGAAAGGCAACAGCAATGAAAAACTTCTCGAAATCTATTTTCTATGGCCGTGGTTCCCAGTCCTGGAGCCCTGAACCCAGATATTACCAAATAGAGCTTCCATACCAAGCAGAGCTTCTGTAGACTAAATAAATGCCTTGTAAAATTTTACATATATAAATTTTCAAATGTATAGAGAAGCTATTGTGATTAATAAACCATTTAAAAGTTAAGGAAAAGAAAGAATCTGAATTCCTTGGGAGTAGGTACCATCTTGTTTTCTTTTACTTTTAAAAAATATTCCTTGTCTTTATCAATCATCTATCTATATCATTTATCTAATTCTACCTATCTCTGTTGATCATCTATTTCTCTATCATCTCTATTTCTATCATCTATCTGTATATTTCTCATGTCTATCTCTATCATCTATTTCTATCAATCATGTCTCTATTTCTTCATCCATGTACTCATCTATCATCTGTCAGTCTGTCTCTATCTCTACCATCTATCTATCCCCCTAGCTAGAAACAATACACTTGGGATACAAAAAGAAAATGGAAAATAATTCCTTCCCTCAAAGAGATTACATTCTTTTTTATCATAAAAGTATTTTATTATTTTCTAGTTACATGTAGAGATAGTTTTCAACATCTGTTTTTATAAAATTTCTAGTTTCAAATTTTTCTCCCTCCTCCCTTTCCTCCTCCTTCCCTAAGACAGAAAGCAATCTGATAAAGGTTAAATATGTACAATCACATTAAATATATTTCTGCATTAGTCATGCTGTGAAAGAAGAATCAGAACAAAAGGGAAAAACCTCAAAAAAGAAAAAAAAGTAGAAATAGTATGGTTGGTCTGCATCCAGATTAAACAGCTCCTTTTTTTCTGGATTTGGAGAGCATTTTCCATCATGAGTCCTTTGGAACTATCTTGGACCATTGTATTGCTGAGAAGAGTCAAGTCTATCACAGTTGATCAACACACAATATTGATGATACTGTGTACAATGTTCTCCTGGTTCTGTTCATCTCACTCAGCATTAGTTCATGTAAATCTTTCCAGGTTTCTCTGAAATCTGCCTGCTCATTTTTTCTTACAGCACAATAGTATTGCATTATATTCATATACCACAACTTCTTCAGCCATTCCCAAATTGATGGGCATCCCCTCAATTTCCAATTCCTTGCTACCACAAAAAAACAACTATAAATATCTTTGTACATGTGGGTACTTTTCCCTTTTTTATGATCCAAAAAGCTTACATTCTACTGAAGGGCTGTAACATATAAAGAAATCAATATCAACATGATAATTAAGAAGGGAGAGACCACTAACCACTGAGAGGATCCAAAAAGGCTTCCATAAGCAGTGATCCTTAACCTGTTTTGCATGCGTCACAGATCCCTTTGACATTCTAGTGAAGCCTACGAACCTTTACTCATAAAAATATTTTAAATGAATTCAATAAAATACATAGGAATACAAATGAAGCAAATGATATGGAAATGAAGCTATCAAAGTATATTTCTTAAAAATTCATGGTCCCCAAATTAAGAACTCTTGTTATTCCCAACTAAAACCCCACTTTCTACAGGAAGCCTTCCCCAACCCCTTGTAAGTCCAGTGCCTCCTCTGTTAATTATCTATTTATACTCTATATAACTTTGTGTATATTTGTTTGAATGTTGTCTCCCCATTAGACTGTAAGCTTCTTGAGGGCAGGGATGGTCTTTACCTCTTTTTAGATTCCTAATGCTTAGCACAGTACCTGTCACATAGTAGACGTTTAATAAATATTGATTGATTGATAGAAGATGGAGGATAAGCTGTGCCTGGAAGAAAGCTAATTCTTTAAGGAAGCGTGGTATTTTCCATCCATCCCATAGCCTTTCTGAAGACAATTCCCATTGAAACACACTCCCTACTCACACACACACACACACACACTGATTGGGAATATGAGATTTAGGGATGCATTTCCACCACATCTGGCAGGTGGACCCTCCCGCTGTACTGGCCCATTCAGGAGAGCAGATGGTAGTTCTGAGAAAGAGGCAGGCAGGGTTGGCAGAGCATGTGGCCTTCTCTCCAGCCCCAGTAGGGAGCCATGTGATTGCTGGCTGGCAAACCCAAGGCCGGACACGTGTTTGGGATTAGGGCTGCTGAGTGTTGGGGAATGTTTGTGGCCCAACACAACCCAGGCTGCCAGGACCTGTTGCTTAGAGCCTTTGCTGCTGCCCCAACTCCAGTCTCTGATGTCCTGGTTGGAAAGATTCTGTCCACAGGCTGCCAATGCCAAATCTCTGTGCTGAAATGTGGATCCTGGAGACCAGAGGACAGACTTCCCCATCCCTGGGCAAGCCCTCGCCAGAATGTGGCCTTGGCAGGTTACCTTCTGTGGTCTCTAGTCTTTTCCCTGTGTTTCAGTACCTAGATTCTGTCTAGCCCCAGAACCCAAAGAAAGGGATCTACTCAAACTAACTCACCCTTACACGTTAATAGTTAATGTGTTATTCCTCCAAACCAGAGGTTCTGCACTGTTTTGTGTGTCACAGACCCTTTTGTCAGCCTGGTGAAGTCTATGGACATCTTCTCAGAACATTTTTAAATACATAAAATAAAATACATAAGATTACAATGGAAATTAAATCTACTGAAATATGCTTATCAAAAAACCCAAAATTCTAAGATCACAGACTCCAGATTAAGAACCACAGCTCTATTTAAAAAGGGTCCGGGGCAAAGGATAATACAAATGCATTCATCTCTAATGGCAGAATTGTAATTAGGGTAGACAGACCCAGAGAAACAGGTATTTTTCCAACAAGGCCAGCTTCTTGGTATTTCTCAAGTCCTATCACATAAGTAACTACTTCTACTTGCACAGAGGGCAATCCTGTACCCATTAATCCACTGGGAGTTAAGCATAAAGAACAAAGTGTTGAACATGACACTGTTCTCCTTCCTGGTAGTCTGGGTTCTCTGTCTGAGTTGAGTTTTCTCCCACAGTTATCAGGATCTGCAGTTTCTCATAGTAAACAAAAAAGTAAAAAAGCAGAGACTGTTTTTTTGCCTTTCCATTGCCAACACTTGGCATGATCCCTGGCACATAGTAGACACTTAATAATTAAGCGAAAAAAGAAGCAAGGAGGGAAGGAAGGGAAGGAGGGAAGAAAGAAAAGAAAGAAGGAAGGAAGGAAGGAAGGAAGGAAGGAAGGAAGGAAGGAAGGAAGGAAGGAAGGAAGGAAGGAAGGAAGGAAGGAAGGAAGCCCATTTGGGCATAGTTCTGATGATTAGAGGATGTTTTTGAAGTCTAAATCTTCTCTATATCTTCAACATATTTTGTCCTCTGGGACCAAGTAGGCAAGCTGAATCTTGCTCAATTTTTTGAAGACTGCTACCATGCCACTTCTGTCTCCTCCTTTATAGGCTAATCCTTCCCTGCTCCTTAAACTGTATGATATTGCTCTCCAATATTCTAATCAACTTCATTACCCTACTCTGTATATCGTCCATTTTGCTAATGTCCATCCTAAAATGAAGAATTGAACTTAGAATTGAATACAATACTCCATGTGTGATTCAGTCTGAACACAGTACAGAGGCAATGTCACCTTTATGGAGGACATTCCCCTAAGACTTACTCTTTCTCCTCTCTTACCACAGGTTACTCAGCAGTGAAAAGTCATGTGAATTAAATCTGTTGGGTTTTGGTTTGGTTTGGGCTTTGTTTTGTTCTGATGAATTTTGCTGAACTGAACTTGTTTGTTAAAAGGTTTGCTTGACTGATCATGCTTGAAGGATTTGCTAGGGGAAGTAATGGAACTGGTGGTGATCAACAAATAGTGTTTATTAATTATCTTCCAATGCCAAACCAGCTTTAATTAGTGGATGAGGCTATAGGGAGAACAGGGGATTAGGTAATAGGAGTCCTGCTCAATAGTACCATTGAGAACTGAATTGAACAGAGAGGTGACCATAATAGAAGCAGGTGGCTGAGAGGGTGTTAGTGGATCAAGCAAATGTAGAATCCTCCCAAGGACCTGAAAAGCTGTTTTGGGGAGGAGAGGAGGTGGAAGGGGAATCCGAGAATCTGGTAAGGCAGAAAAAGAGAGCATGAATGGGAATTGAATGCAAGAATACACACACCAAAAAAGTCAATGTTCCAGGGAATTGGGGAGTTGGGTCAGAGTCATTGATAAAGTTAGATGAGGGGTGGAGGATCAGGGAAGGGCAAGAGAAAGAATTGAAGCCAAGAAATCAAGACAAAGAGGAGTCACTGATAGGAAAGTTCTGGGCAAGGGCTTTTATTAAATCAGGGACCCATTTTGCAGGCTCCACCTTCTCTTGTTTATGGGTTCTTCTTGTGTAACCACACCAAGTTCCCCAGTCTTTCCCAGCTGCGCTGGCCATGGTACCTAAACAAGCCAAAATCACGCCAATGTCTGTGCAGAATTGAAGCCGCCTCCGTCTAATCCTCCAGCATTTTAATGTCAGGCACCTCAATTCTCATCTATTTTCTTCAACTAAGAAAAATAAAAATTCATTACAGGTCATGCCCTACTGAAAGTTGTTCACTGGCTCCACAAAATAATGCAGTGTTAGGTAAAACAATAATTATAGAGGGCAGTTGGTTTCATAGAAACAATGTTAGAAATATTATACCAATTGATGTTTCAGTGGGTTTGTATATAAAACAGCAAAGAGAATACTTGTTTAAGTTGGTCAAGTGAGGGTGCTTGGGGCCCTAAAGAACTGTCTATAGATCTCTCTCTCTCTCTCTCTCTCTCTCTCTCTCTCTCTCTCTCTCTCTCCCTCCATGGTAATGCATACAGTGACTCGATAGATAGCCAGCATGGCATAGGCAGATAGGACTGGCCTTGGAGTCAGAAATACCTGGGTTCAAGTCATGCCTTAGTTGATTGTGGATGAACTATTTAGTATCTCACTTTCCCAGGTAATTTATAAAGACTCTTAAATTGCTAATCTGCTTCAGTGGAGAGAGTCCACACTGGGAGTTACCTGCACAATGAAATGACTTCTGAACCAAAAAGACTTTTGCCTGTATCATCTTTAGTACAGAGTATCCACCCTGTAGGGAGCATATGGAAAATACCATCTCAGTCCTCAGCAAGCTTACAAAACCTACTCTTCCCTCCAGCTTGAAGACATCTAGTTACTAACCAAATCAGCAAGGTCATTTTATTTTTAAGGCTAAGGTCACAAGTGAGCTCAGACATAATGCTGATGTACAAGGGGAAATCCCTAAGACCTCGAAATGTGGTCTTGCTTGTGATAGTGAGTTTCTATTCTTTTTTCTTGCAGCACTTTAAAAAATAAGCAACCATCCTCTTTGCCAAAGGGAGTTGTTTTTTTTGAGCTGGATTTATTGGCTGTATCTAGAATCTATTTTCTCCAAAGGCACTGTTATGGATGCTCAGTCCCATAACCTCTCCTGGGGGTGTAAAGCGATCTGAAGCTGACAGGAAGGAGAAGAAATTTAAAACCCAAGAGGGACCTGAGCTGCCCTGTCATAGGGTGCTCTATTTCCAAGTGTCATAGCTTCCTTTCTTCCCCAGGTGGGCTATGACAAAGTAAGGTGAAGAATTCCCCAAGTCAGGGTCCCTAATGACCCTATCAAGAAACTTAATGAGTGAAGATCTGGGTTGTGCTTCTTTTAAAAAAAGAGAGAGAGAGCAAGAGAGGAAAGAACAAAAAGCAATTCTCTCTTCTCCTTTGATTGAATAGGCCAAGCTTCTGACTTTGCAGTTACTCATTTGTGCAGGGAGGAAAAGAACACTGGATTTGGAATCAGAAGAACTAGATTTGAAGCTTGGCTCCATCCCACATTACCATTGTGACCCTGAGCAAGTCATCTTCCCTCTCCAGGCCTCAGTTTTCATATCTGTAAAATGAAGAGTTTAGACTAAGTGATTTCTAGGGCTCATTCTGTCTCTAAAGCTAGGATGCTCTGCATTTAAGAGACATTTATCTCAGGGCATGTTAACATCCCTCTCCAGGGTCCAGTTTGGTTCTGACCCAAGGGGAACCCATGGGCACAGAGGGAGGCTTTTTTTTTAATCTAAGAAAGAAAACTGATTCTCATCTTGCATCAAGGATTCAATTCTCACTTAAGGCAGGGCCTGGAAAGGTTGGACTCTGGAGTCTAACTCCTCCCATGCCAGTTGAATGGGCAAGCCGGCTCATCACTTTATAAAAAGCACACTAGAGAGAGAATACACATTTCACAAGTTGCCATACAAGATGCAGTGGCTGCCTAGACACCAGAATGACTCTGATTCTAGAGCCTACCAAGAAGAGAGTCGACTCAGCTTATTGGGCACAACTAAGGGCTAGCCCATCCAATGTCATGCCAGCCTCGTGCTCTTCCAGATCATGGGATTACAGCAATAAGGCTAGGAGGGCCTGTCCATGACATCTATGTCAATACAGCACCAGGGCTCCATGGCACAAAAAAGATTAAGAAGCCCCTATTTTATTAACGAGATATTTTTTTCAATTGCACTACCTGAGAGGCTGTTTTACCTTCTTATCTTCTTTCTGAGGGAGCAGGGTAATATAGATAGAGTGCTAGGCTTGGAGTCAGGAAGACCTGGATCCAAATCCTGCCTTTGACATGTAAGCCACTTGATCTCTCTGAGCCTCAGTTTCCTCATCTGTAAAGTGAGTGATAATAATTACTACAGAACCTATCATAAGGATAGAATCTGGTAATGAATGGAATGTGGTGTGCCAACTTGAACAAGCTACATAAATGTCGGTTATGATCATTATTTTTCTTTCAATTGAAGTATTTGATTAATTGATAGAGGAGGTACATGTAAGCTTCTTCAAGGCAGGGACTTTCTTACTTTGGTATTTTGTTTTTGTTTTTGTTTTTTTTTTTGTGGGGCAATGAGGGTTAAGTGACTTGCCCAGGGTCACACAGCTAGTAAGTGTCAAGTGTCTGAGGCTGGATTTGAACTCAGGTCCTCCTGAATCCAGGGCCGGTGCTTTGTCCACTGCACCACCTAGCTGCCCCCTTACTTTGGTATTTTCATTCCTGTGACCTAGCACAGGCCCTGGCCAATAGCAAGCATTTAATAAATGCTTGTTAAGTGATTGAGTGATTGAAGAAGTACTTTGTCCATTGCCATATGGTCCCCATTTTGAGATGTGTGCTTTTGCTAAGCTCCAGATCACAAACATAAATTTTTCAGAGCTTATTTACACAATGTAACTGTTCATTAAAACTGCTAAGAGTAGCAAACATTAAGCAATAAAGCGGGTTCCCATGGAGCAAGCTTTTTAAAACAATAAACTACTGGATGGAATTTGGTAACTTCCTCCCTAATCTTTAACTAAAATCCCAGGTTAGATAGGGGTGTTTAAGAGGATCTGTTTCTTCAGTCCCAATGTTTTCTTTCAGAACAGGGCTTCAGCACCATTGGAATGGTTCCTGCCAGTTTTGCAGCAATTTCTAAAAAGAGTCAAAGCTAAGCTGATTTGCATATTGTTTGGCATAAATTTGAATATTGATTTCAAGAACAATTACTTCTAAATATGGAGAATTATATACAGCCGACTGCAATTGTATGCAAACTCATTACTCGGGGCATGACATACATAAAATACCTAAAAGAGTTTTAAACCATCTAATTTAGTCCAGTTGTGTCCCAGACTCTACTCTGTTCTCCCTCTCTCCCCCTCCTTCTCTCTCCTCCCTTTCCTTCTCCCTCCATCTCCCTCTCCTCTTCCCCTCCCCCCTACACACATATGTGGACACACATGTGCACATATGTACACAGACCAGATAGCCAACAGTCATGGGGCTCCTTCAGTTCTGTCATTCAGCTATAAAAGCTTGGAGCCTGGAAAAAGTGATCAGTCCCCTGCACATGGATTATAGAATTGGCAGCATTTGGAGATGATAGGGTTCCTCCTCAGTGGAGATTTTCAAATGGAGGTCAGAAGACAACTTGGAGATGTTGGAGAGGGTTTTCTGGAGGGTCGAGTACAAATTGTATTAGATGGCCCCCGAGGTTCCTGAATTGTCCCTGGTCCTATGATAGGCTCCTGGGAAGCTTTGAGTAAAGTGAGGAATGGGTCATTCTGCCCCCATTGTGACAGGAAAGCATTGCCCATCCAGCCATTCCCTGCCTCCCCTATCAAAACAATAGCACAGGGGTGTCCTATTACCTCCAGGATCAAATATCAAGTCCTTTGTCATTTAAGGGCCTTCCTACCTTTGATACCTTTTATTTCCCTCTACATACTCTAATCCAGCTATATGATCTACTTGCTGTTCCCCTCACAGGAACCCTCCATCTCTGACTCAGTGTTTTTGTACTGGCTGTCCCTCCTCACTTCCCAGGCCTCCTTCAAGACTCTGCTCAAAAACAAAACAAAACAAAACAAAAAACCACCACAACAAAAAGGGGGCAGCTAGGTGGCACAGTGGATAAAGCACTGGCCCTGGATTCAAGAGGACCTGAGTTCAAATCCAGCCTCAGATACTTGACACTCACTAGCTGTGTGACCCTGGGCAAGTCACTTAACCCTCATTGTTCCACAAAACAAACAAAAAAACCCAATAACAACAAAAAAAGACTCAGCTCAAAGTCTCCCTTCTGCAGGAGGCCCTCCCTGGTTCCCACGCCCCCCAGCCCCCCCCCCCCCCCCCCGCCCCCAGTGCCTTTCCTCTGAGATTACCTCCCATCCACTCTACATGGACATCTTCCCCATTTGAATGTGGGCTCCTTGAGAGGATCGGTATCATTAGTTCAAATGGAAATACGACCCAGTGAGGAGTCTGTGTGTACTAATGAGAAACAAAGATAGCAACCATGCAAGTAAAAAAGGTATAGAAACTTAAATTATACCTTTGTGATCATCATGTGGGGAGGCTGCCCCCCACAGCCCAATTCACCTCAAAGCCAAAGGCCTCTTCTACCATGTGACCACAAGCCTAGTCCCAACTCTAGCTCACCCTTTAGGCCACCAAGATCCTGGCACCTGCCTTCTTTAACTGCCTGATTTGAAAGGGCTCCTTGCAGGCAAAAATTCTTCTTTTTGACTGACGCCTGTCTAGGCTGATTACGAAGCCAAGCAATTAGGCTTGTCCCGGTTTGTTGGCGCCCCCATTTGTGCCCCCCTGAATTATGGAGAGTTTAAGGAAACTGTATCATTTGGAAGCACTAGTTTCTGGACATGCAAAATTACTTGTTTGCATAATTTACAGCACATTCATAAGTCTTACTCAGCACCTGGATGCGCTTTCTCATTTAGCATACAGGTATATAAAAAATGCATAAGGCTTTTCTGCCTGGGACACTCTCCAGACATAATACTCATCCACAAACAGGGACTTCATTTGGGTTTTTTTTAATAGGAATATTGGAAAGGGAACATCAAGTTGATAGGATTTGGCTGTTCTCTGGGCTCTGACCTATTTGTCTTCTTCCATGGCGCTTTCTTGTACCTCTCCAGGCCTTCCTGGAATTGCGCCATCCTCAGGAGCAGGCCTGGCCCAATCTTAGTACTTTGCCCCTTTGCCCCCAATATTTCCATGTGGGTGAAATTAGGTTAAATTAGGCCGCCTTGAAGGTGAAAAGAAGTCATAAAATTCAGCCTAAGGGGAGGAGATTTCTCATTGCTTTGCTGGAAGGGAAGGAAGCTTTCATGAGCTGATTGTATATATATATGAGTCTATTAGTTGCAGGTCTTCCTGAGAACTGGCTGCTGAAGCCACCTCCTCATTGGCTCATTGCCTAACTGAAATGGGGTGGAAGGAAGTTACAAAGTCCGGGCCCAGGCCAGTACCCCTGTGGGAGGTTCTGTCTCTTCACTTCCTTTAGATTCAAAGGGAGCACTCCCCATGGTGCTGTTAAAGTCTCCTACAGAGTCACAGCCCCAAACAGCCTGGACAAGAGGGCTAAAATACCATCTTGGCCAGCTGTTTGATTGCATGTACTTGAGCAAAGTACAGGGCTCAATTTCCTGTGCAGAAAAAAAGCCAGCCTTGGAAGGCTAAAATTCATACAGATCTGATGGGAAATTATGTCTTGGGAAAATTCTGCAACTTACAAAGATGCAAATTCTCCATTTGATTGTAATGCCAATCCATGATCCCATATTAGAAGCCTGCCTTTGTCACGATGAGAGGCTATAAACATTAGTACATTTTAAAAAATGTATCCACCAAAGTAAAATTAGTGCTTAGCAAGAGCTTATTTTTCTAGAATTTTATTTCTCATATGGATTGGCATAATTTTCCATAGTACATATTGCCAGCCTGCTATAAATATATAAAAACCCATCAAAACTTGATAGAAAAAAAGCACTAGATAATACACTGTGAACTAGGGATCAATCCTAAACTAGCCTCAGGGGATGGATTTGGTGACCTAATAGAGTGTTTCCATCTCTAATTTCTCAGATTCTGTGAAATCAATTTCTCTATAAACTATAGCAAGGGCATGAAAGCTTTGCAGATACTAGCCATACAGATGTAACAGGCAGGTCAAGTGATGGTATAATGAGCTTTCTGTTGTCCTTTTTTATGAAAACTAACGGGAGAGTATTAAAAGGAATAAGATTCTGAGAAAGTGCTGAAGATCATCATTCGTGGTCTCTCTTTTTCTGGCCTTTCAAATGCAATGATGGAACACACTAGCTCTCAATCTCCTTTCAAAGAGGAGTCAAAAGGATCATTATGAATCCAAATGATGATGAAGAAGTAGCTGAAGGAGAAGAGAGTAGTTTCACCTTCATCAGGCAGTCAAAAACTGGCTAAGCTAGGGCACGTCTGTCAGAGAGGTTCGTTCTGGCAGCTGGTTGAGAAGGCTCAGAGGAAGTCACATGGATAATAAGTCAAGTGCCTACTTTGTGATGGCAATAAGTTGGTGGATCCAGGCATTTCATTTCAAAAATACCTCTGCCCAAGGAAGATCAGATGAAACTGAAGTAAGGAAATACCAATCCAGGATGAACTTAGCAAGGTATCCCTTCTAAATGACCCTGTTTACAGGGTATAGAGATTACCATGAACCTTACATGATGCCAGATGGTATCATAGGAAGGCCAAGTGTGGCATAGTGAGAAGAGTGCTAGATTACTTTATCAGCTTCACTTAAACATCACAGAAAGGCAGACTCACAGAAGTGGAGAGTTAGAAGGGGATTTAGCAGCAATCTATCCCCGAAAGGAACCCACCACCACCCCAATAGACTAAGCAAGTGATTCTCCAGCTTCTTGAAATCCTCAAATAAAGTGGAACCAACCACCTCCCAAAGCGGCCCATACACTTTTTGGATAACTTTATTGTGAGGAAGCTTTTTCCTAACATTTAGATTAGTGTTCCAGCAACCTTTACCCATTTTTCCTGATTCTTCCCAGTGAGGCCAAACAAAGCAAATCTAATCTCTCTTCCCTGGGACAGCCTTTCAAATGCTTGAATGTGAATATCATGTCCCTCTCCCATCATTGTCTGCTTTCCAAGCTAAATAATCCCCACTTGTTTCAACCAGTTCTCACACAGGTCACACAATCCTGGTTAACCTTTTCTGGATATTCTCAACATTATTAAAGCCATTATTAAATTGCCATGCCCAGAACTGAATGCAATACTCCAGATGCAGTCTGATGGAGGCAGAGACTGGTGGGGACTGTCACCTCCCTAGTCCAGGGATCTCTGCCTCTCAGAGCTTCCCAAATTTAGATTAGCTTTTCATGGCTTATGAATAGTGTTATTGGACTTGAGGTCACAAAGACCTGGGTTTGAGTCATGCTTCTGACACTTACTTAGTCATTCAACCTCTCTAAATTTTATCTTCCTTATCTATAAAATGGGTTACCTAATATATATATATGGGTTGCTATAGTGTAAAGATGACCTGGGTTCAAGTCCCTCCTCTAATGCTTACTGCCTGTGTGTCCTCTGCAAGTCACTAACTTCCCTGGACTGCATTTTTCTCATCTATAAAGAGTGATTTGAACTAGATGGCCTTTGAGGTTCTTTCTGGCTCCCAAGCTTCATCTTTGAGCAATTTCAAACATCTCCAACTTTGTATTTTCTCACTTTCCTCAATTTCTCCAAAATTTCTCATTTCTAAAGGCAACCTCTGGACTTTCTCACAAGTCTAAATACCTCCAAATCACCTACATAATTTCCCTTTCCCTATTTAACTTAAATCCTCTTTTCTACTTCTTCTCCCACCAATATTCAGAAGCTTAGTCTTAGCCCTAGCACTTAGTGGATGTATAGCAATTCAACTCACTTAACTTCTTGGAGTGCTCAAAATAACATTTTTTCCAGCCTTCCTTGTAGTATTGTTTCCAAAGATTAAATGAGACAATGATATGGTCAGTAACAATCTTACATACAATCAAATATTATTGTATATTATGGTTACCTATGTACCCTATTTCTCTACTAGACTACAAATTCCATTAGGGCAGGTACCATATTTTATCTGTATCTCTCCTAGCACCTTGGACATTTCCCTGTACACAGAAGATGCTTAATAAGTGCTTACTGAATAAATGATGTAGATAAAAGTACTGTGGAAATTATAAATGCCTATGTTAAAGCATGATATATAAAGATATACTTTTTTCATTTCTACTTAGATGTTTAAGGATAAGTTGTTCTTTGAATATGGATGACAGAGCTGACATTAAAGCACATAGTTGGCACCTCATTCAGCTTCACTCAAGGTGTGCCACATCTGTCCATGGGCTCAAATTTTTAATATGCAGTACCATGAATGCTGTGCAGTGGGTTTGAAGCACTACAGGGCAACCAAGATTCCTGGAAATTCTTTCCTTAAAAAGTTATTTCCAGGGGCAGCTAGGTGGTGCGGTGGATAAAGCACTGGCCCTGGATTTAGGAGGACCTGAGTTCAAATCCAGCTTCAGGTACTTGATACTTACTAGTTGTGTGACCCTGGGCAAGTCCCTTAACCCTCATTGCCCTGCAAAAAGAATTCAAATTTTAAAAAAAGGTTATTTTCAAGATTGGTACAGATTCTTTCAGAGTCAATTATCTGGGGTCACAGACTGATCCCATTTTAGAAGTGCATTCATTCTTTTTTTTTTTTTTTTTTTTTTTTTAGTGAGGCAATTGGGGTTAAGTGACTTGCCCAGGGTCACACAGCTAGTAAGTGTTAAGTGTCTGAGGCCGGATTTGAACTCAGGTACTCCTGACTCCAGGGCCGGTGCTCTATCCACTGCGCCACCTAGCTGCCCCTCATTCATTCTTTCAAGGACTAAAGCCCAGGTGACTCCCAGCAGCACCCTGATGTCTCCATCAATGTTGTGAAGCTATCCGCTGTTTTTCACTTAAGAAAATGGTGGGGCAGATAGATATCGCAGTGGATAGAGCACTGGCCTTGGAGTCAGGAGTACCTGAGTTCAAATCCAGCCTCAGACACTTAGCACACTTACTAACTGTGTGACCCTGGGCAAGTCACTTAACCCCAATTGCCTCACTAAAAAAAAAAGAAAGAAAATGGCAAAAAAGAATGAATGAAAGAAAGAAAGAAAGGAAGGAAGGAAGGAAGGAAGGAAGGAAGGAAGGAAGGAAGGAAGGAAGGAAGGAAGGAAGAAAGAAAGGAAAAGAAAAGAAAGAAAAAAGAAAGAAAAGAAAATGGCAACTGGAGGCAGCTAGGTGGCACAGTGGATAAAGCATTGGCCCTGGATTCAGGAGGACCTGAGTTCAACTCAGACACTTGACACTTATTAGCTCTGTGACACTGGAAAAGTCACCTAACCCTCATTGCCCCACAAGAAAGAAAGAAAGAAAAGAAAAGAAAAGAAAATGGCAACTGGCCAATAGGTCTTTTCTGGGGGGATGGTATTTCTTGACTTTGAAGGGCAGCATATTAAGCAATTTTGAAAATGTTGTCCTTTTCCATCCTGCTCTGGGGTCTAAGAGCATGTAAACCCCATTAAGATTTAGTTTGTGGTACTAGTCCTTGAGCATCAGGCATTTGGTAAGAGGAGGAGAAAATTACATTCTCCCTGAATTCCAGGAAACTGAGGGAGGGGGAGAATATTTTCAGCAGCTCCTCATAAAACATGGGGATCTCATTAAGAGAGTCTGATGCATCTTCTCTGTAGCTACCATTTAAACTTCTAGTCACGACAGGTTCACTCAAAACAAGATAACAGATTGCAATGTGGGCTGATTCCTGAAGACATTTTCATGTACACATTAATACTGAAGACCATGATTACTGGAGAAATTAAGTTTAAACTAGTTACAAAGTTGGAGATGTTTGAAATTGCTCAAAGATGAAGTTACAATGTGCCTTCTGAATGTACACTGAGTAGGCCTTGAAATCAGCTCATTCTGGAAAGCCAGCATGGCTTATGAATAGTGTTATTGGACTTGAGGTCACAAAGACCTGGGTTTGAGTCATGCTTCTGACACTTACTTAGTCATTCAACCTCTCTAAATTTTATCTTCCTTATCTATAAAATGGGTTACCTAATATATATATATATATATATATATATGGGTTGCTATAGTGTAAAGATGACCTGGGTTCAAGTCCCTCCTCTAATGCTTACTGCCTGTGTGTCCTCTGCAAGTCACTAACTTCCCTGGACTGCATTTTTCTCATCTATAAAGAGTGGTTTGAACTAGATGGCCTTTGAGGTTCTTTCTGGCTCCCAAGCTTTGATACTATCACCTACCTGCATCTTCATGCACCAGACCTAGTTACTTTCCATTAACAAAAACTTGGTCCCAATCTCAGGAGGTCAGTAGTTGTAAGATTCAACTGAGGGGCAGCTAGATGGCACAATGGATAGAGCACCGGCCCTGGAGTCAGGAGAACCTGAGTTCAAATCCTGCCTCAGACACTTAACACTTACTAGCTGTGTGACCCTGGGCAAGTCACTTAACGCCAATTGCCTCACTAAAAAAAAAAAGATTCAACTGAGATGATGGATATAAAAATACAGTATAAATGTCAGGTACATCCCTTTTTTTCCATTGCCGCAGTATGAAAAAACCACAAACAATACCTAATTATGCAGGTTTACAAAATGCATTCCCCAGATGCAGCATTATATAATATAAATTCCCAATTTCAACCTTTCTTTGAGCCTTGGAAATCTTCTTGTTCTTTTCTATATAGTTGTCCAGTAAAGTTGACCCTTCATCACATGGTTAGGGAAGAAAATTGTTCTGCTCCCTCACTGACACACCTTTGGTCAGTAAATAAGCCCTATTCTAAATAGGAATAAATGAAAGCACTGAATCTTCATAGGTAAATGCAATTTCCTATCTGGCTTTTCAAAAGCCTTTTCACTGGGTTACCAGGGTCTTGCTGATGAAGAGCATTCCTAGCAAATAAGACTGGCTGGGCTCAGTGTATGCGGACAGTTCATTATGACTTCAATGGAGTAGAGTTCACGAGATTATGCCCAGTTACAACATGATTAACTCCCTGTTCATCAAATCACTTTTTTTTATCATAAATGTCCCTGCTACTTTAGCATAAATTTCCTCTGTGCAGCATCTACCTCCACCCGATTATGCAATACAGCTTTCAAAGATATGAGTTGCTATGGTTAATCCTAATTTAATTTAAGAGGAGGCTTTTGCTCTCTCATTCTAGCTCCCCATTTCTGATTGCTATCCACTCTTACCACTGAACCAAGCCAGAAATATCTGCAGACATTTTAGCACCAAAGTCCAACTTGGAAATGTCGGTTCTCTGAAATTTCATGGTACCATGGGCTTGGTGTCTGCAACAAAGAGACTCAAGTTATGCAGTCGCGTTTACAAGCAGCTGCCAGCAACTGTACACCCACAGAATTGGTGATCAGGAGCAAAATGCCCTTTTTTTAGGCTCTTTGCAATTCCCCAAACCAGGCAATTTGTCTTTCAGAAGAGAACTCGATGTTCAAGAAGTCCCTCTCTATTTGGAAGAAATAAATAGGTTGATGCCTTTTTAATCTGAGCAGATGCAGGGAATTTCCTAAGAGGGCCCCTCACAAGGATTTTTAAACTTGCATGATTTCCTCTAAGAGGGAATTTAAGGCGCCTGGCATCTTCCTGGATCAAAGGCACATGCTCTTCATTAACTTGTTCTGAATGTATATGTATAAAATCCACATCCATTTAAAGAGGTTGAAATTACCCTGTTGGCTTGTTGAGGTGGGCAGGGAATGAAAATCTCATTGGCTCTTAAAGACAGAATAACTCTATAATTGAAGAAATCCTGCCTGGACCATGGACATTATTTAACCTTCTCATTATCTTGTGATCCACGATTGTAAGATTATGTTTAAGCTCAAACTGAGGGAGTCTCCTGAGTTTTATTTGCTGCATGATGCATAGGGAAAATTCTTCATGGCATTGACAGAATTTTTCACAAAAACAAGCCAAAATAAGCCATGTTGCTTTGTTTCTGTACAAAGCAATTTTTAAAATGAAGCTTCCTGAAGAGTAGTTCTTTACCTCTCTGGGTATTTCTTATTAAATACCTCTTCTTTCAGGTTTCTTTTTTTTTTTAAGCTAACCCTGATGTTAAAAGACCTAGGTGCTGAAGGGGAAAAGAGAAGGTTTAGGGAAACATTGAATCCTCCAGCTGAAATGCTGACTCCAATTTGACCTGAGTTATAGGCAGAGGTGAATGTGTACGAGCTAGGTGTACTGCTATCTGGTTTCTGGATTTGTACATGCCTGCCTGCACTGGTTTGGGCTTTCAGATAGTCTTACTGGTATAGTTCATAAGGTAATGAGGTTAAATAAGGTCCCTGGCCATAAAATGATCTCTTCAACTCCAGAGATATTCACGTTTTACTCACCTAATAATCCAGGCGTGTAAGTGCATATATTATCTATCTAAGATACTGAGAAGCAGCAAGGTGCACTAGAAAGAGGAGCAGCCTTGGAAACAGGAAAGCCTAGCTTAAATCTTATCTCCTTGCATGTTAGCCATGTGACCAAGAAGAAAGAAAAGGAAGAAAACATTGAATAAATATTCTAGATGCCGTGCTTTTAAAATGTTATCTCGGATAGGGGGCAGCTATGTGGCACCGTGGATAAAGCACTGGCCCTGGACTCAGGAGGACCTGAGTTCAAATCGAGCCTCAGATACTTGACACTTACTAGCCGCAAGACCCTGAGCAAGTCACTTAACCCTCATTGCCCTGCAAAAAAAAAAATGTTATCTCATTTGATCCTTCCAACAACCCTGGGCGACAAGTACTATTATTATCTCCATTTCCCAATGGAGGAAACTGAGGCACAGTGAGTTAAGTGACTTACATTGCTAGTAAATGTCTGAGGCTGAATTTGAAATCAGGTCTTCCTGACTCCAGGCCCAGCACTCTGACCAGACTGACTGTACCACCTAGCTGTTTTCTTTGAAGAGGTTACTTGATCTTGGTGCTCTAGGCAGCTCTGGAAAACTACTAAAATGTAGATGAGCAACCAATTTGTTTTGAAAGATGGAGTTTCAGGGCAGCTAGGTGGTGCAGGGGATAAAGCACCGACCTTGGATTCAGGAGGACCTGAGTTCAAATCCGGCCTCAGACACTTGACACTTACTGGCTGTGTGACCCTGGGTAAGTCACTTAACCCTCATTGCCCCTCAAAATTATAATAATAATAATAATTTTTTTAAAAAGAAAGATGGAGTTTCCACACCAAGAGTCATAATCTTATTTCCAATCATCCACCTACCCCCACACAGGTAGCTACTCTTGAACCTATTGTTTATGAATAGGGCATGTCAGCTGACCACCTGTCATTTGAAAAGCAGTGCAACATACTCAGTAGAGTGCTGGATTTGTACTCAGCATGACGTGGGTTCGATTTCTACCTCAGATACTTACTAGCTACGTGACCTGAGCAAATTTCTTCATTTCTCTGATCCTGTTTCCCCTTCTGTAAAATGAGGGGCTTCCAGCTCTAAAATTAATGATCCTTACCATCTCTGTTATTCCCCAGACATACTCTTCTCTGGCTACTGATCTTTTATGTGTGTGTGCTCCCCTACCAGAAAGAAGTTCCTTTTAGGTGGAGGCTGGATCTTTTTTGTATTTATGTCCCCTACACTTAAGAGCTGTAGAGACTAGCACATAGTAAGTAACTGATATTTTCCATTCACTTACTCATTCATTTATCCATTCATTCATTCATTCTCTCACTAGACTCTGTCCCTTTGCAATCTCATTGATTCCCATTGCCTCGACTACCACCTCTAGGCAGATCTCCAGTCTTGACCTCTACTCTGGGCTCCATAACTACACCTGGAGCTCTCTCACCAACACCTCAACCTCAACATGTCCAAAACTGAGCTTATCAACTTTCACCCTAAAAATACCCTCCCTTCAAAAAAAAAAAAAAAGATGAATCTAGCCTGTAAACCCCAAGACATCATGTAAGGTTTATTTGTTTGTTTGTTTATCAGCTAGGTAAAAGAGGTCATTCTTTGCCCCATTTCTTGCCTAGCCTTAATCACTGAATGGATATTGCCTTAGACAAACTGAGACTGCTAAAGACCTTAGTTTAAAAAGGCCAAGTTCTCCCAATGGATCTGGGGCCATCTCCAATTGTCCTGATTATATCTTGCTGCTGGACCCTGACGGCCCTGGAAAAGAGAATGAAGCTGGTGACTTGGCACAGCCCTGCCTCATTTAAATCCAATTCACTGCATCAGGACATCACCTCCCTGGTGTCATTGGTCCTTTTTGAGAACAAAGGATAAATAACCCTCCCTGATGACTTCTTTATTTCTGTCCTTATCATCAAATGCAATTTACCTTGTCTCCCATGTTCATAGCATTGAGGTTATCTTTGACCCCTCTCTCCTGCCCCTGCCTCTTATCTAACTAGTTACTTAATCTTGAGAAGTCCACTTGTTCAACATCTCCTATCCATCCCTTCTTCTTTATTGCCACTGCTACTATGTATAAACTCTCATTACCACCTACTTGGATAATTGGGATAGCTTCCTAACAGTTCTTCCACCACCACCACTCTACCAATTTGAATATGACCTTAATACCACTGCCATTTTAATTCTGCTAGATGTGGTCACATCACTTAATCCTCTAAATAACCAAAACAAAACCAAAAAACCCACTTTTCATAGTTCATCAGTACCTATTGAAATGAGTTTAAATGCCTTTTCCTGGGGGCAGCTAGGTGGCACCAGCCCTGGATTCAGGAGGACCTGAGTTCAGATCTGGCCTTAAATACTTGACACTTATTAGTTGTGTGACCCTGGGCAAGTCATTTAACCCTCATTTCCCCATGAAAAATAAATAAACAAATAAATGAGTGAATGAATGAATATATAAACAAATAAACAAACAGATAGATGAATGAATGAATAAATGAAGGAACGAACAACCAAATAAGTAAATAAATAAATGCCTTTTCCTAGAATTTAAGGTCTTCCATAATCTGGTGCCAACTGGATCTCCTATTTGAACCTTCTAAACATTCTGCACTATAGCCAAACTGGTCTCCTATCTCTATCCCAAACCTGACACACATCTCCTCCATTCCTGCCTTTGCTCACACTGTTCAGTATTTCAGGAATGTCTTTCTCCAGCCTCACTTGATGAATTTCTACCCAGTTCTTTAAAGCCCATTTCAAATGCTACATTCTTCATGAAACCTTGCCTCATATGCCCAGTCAGTAACAACCTTCCCCTCAGACCTCACATAGGACTTTGTTTTGTTCTTGTACAATGAACTTAGCTTGTGATGATCTGTGCATTGTAGTTATCTGCTTTTGTGTCTTATTTGTACACTCAGTGAAGATAAGGATGCTGTTTGAGATAAATTTCCTATCTCCTTTAGTGCTTGGCAGTGCTCTACATATACCAGACAAGGAATTTTTTACTTGGTGTGATTAACTTGGGGGTCCATGAAGTCCCAAGAGATCTGTACGTAGATTTGTGAGAATCAGAGTGCCACCCCCCTGCTGAGAAAGACATTGTGAGAACTAGGGCAGGTCCACCCTGAGGAGAGAGCATGTGACTAGCATCCAGAAGTTATATCTATTCATAAAACCACCTGTAAGTCATGTCAATCAATGCTACCAGCCAATTAGCTTGGAGCTGTATATGGGGACTGCCCCCTCTGGTGGTCCCACAGAGAGCTTCTGCTCTAGGTGAACAGAGATCCTTCTTTTCATTGGAGGTTGAGGTAGGAGCAGCAGGTGCAGGGAGCTAGGGTCTTTCCTTCTGAACTCCACGTGTTCTCTTTACCAACCCCTATTATACTTTAATAAATGCTTAATGCCCCAAAGACTGGTGATATGAGTTTCTAATTTAAGGTGACCATACATTAGATCTTTAGACATAGCAATTAGATTTTAAACTTCACAGATTTCAGATGTCTGTAAACTTGGATGTTTAAAAATTTTTCATATTTATTTTCACTTTCTACTGAAATTTAGTATTTGCTTCAATTATAAATTTTAAACCCATTATTATTAGGAGGGGTCTATAAACTTCATTTTATATATATATATATATATATATATATATATATATATATATATATATATATAAAACATATAATTTTTTGCGGGGCAATGAGGGTTAAGTGATTTGCCCAGAAAAGTGTCTGAAGCTGGATTTGAACTCAGGTACTCCTAAATCCAGGGCTGGTGCTTTGTCCACTGTGCCACCTAGCTGCCCTAACTTCATTATATTTTCTTTTTTTTTTTATTTCTTTTTTTTTTTAGTGAGGCAATTGGGTTAAGTGACTTGCCCAGGGTCACACAGCTAGGAAGTGTTAAGTGTCTTAGGCCCGATTGGAACTCAGGTACTCCTGACTCCAGGGCTGGTGCTCTATCCACTGCGCCACCTAGCTGCCCCCATTCATTATATTTTCAAAGGGACTCATGCCACTACCACAAAAGTTAAGAACCCCTGCACTGGACACATTTGTATAATTAGACCTTTGATTTTAGTGGTATAGGAAACTTCCTCTACCAATCCAGATGGAAACTTTATCTGCAATTTAGAGAGCTACATGAAGGCACTGAGAGATTAAGGGACCTACCCAAAATCACCCTGCCAATTTGTGTCAGGGTGGGACTGGAACCCAGGTCTCCTTGATTCTCAGGCCATCTCTTTCTATCTACTATGCCATAGTGTCTCTCACCTACTTCTATTACCACACTTTGTCTCAATCTGCACTAATAAATGGTAATAGAATTAATTTTTACCTTTTAAATCCCATATAGAAAGGTTGAGACATGACATATCACAATAACTAGTTTTCAGGTTGCTTACTAAATTGATTTACAAAATATTTAATACATACTAAATAAATCCTACCATAACTAGAAATACATTTCAGGGTTATGCTATAGTGGTACTCCAGGTAAAGGTGTTATGGGTACATAACTAAACCCCAAATCTCTTGATAGGGAGGGAAGAATCTAAACCTGTGACATCATTGATGTAGGGAATTCCAAGTATGGAAATTTCCTCCACTGACACAGATCAACAGTTCCTCTATAACTTGTAGCTGTGAAATGTTGCTCAAGTTACTCAGAGATTAAGTAAATTGCCAATGGTCATATGGAGTCAGTATATATCAGAAACAGCACTTGAACATAGCTGACTCTAAGGGCAGCTCTCCATCTGGTAGGCCATGATGCCTTCCCAAATCCTAACCCAACCTCCCAAAATCCTGCTGTGACATTCCCAGACCCATTTCCTAAGGTGGACAGGAGATGGTGCCCAACAATCTGAACCAGCTCTTGACTCTGCTTTATCTTAATTTCTCTCAGTATGGATCTATGAAACATTTGCCTCCTACAACCTTGTTCCATTTGTAATGTTTTCATAGGATCTATTATACTTTGAATAACTGCATATGTTTTATATTTCCATCTCCAGGTTATTGTTGCATTCACCACCCTTTTCCTCCTCCAACACAACTCTAGCTCCTTAAGAATGAGGGTGGTTTCATTCTTCTCTTTGGATCTGTAACACCTAGCCCTGCACCATATACATAATGGGCACTTACTCAATCCTTGTTGAATTGAATCAAATATTAGGTGCCATAAGCCTATATTTTACAATCTTTCATTTAATCCTAATGGGGTTTTTTTCCTATAGAATTACCTGTCATTCTGGAGAACAGTGGGGATAATCTTACTCCTCTAGATGTAATTTTGAATTACAGCCAAATTTTCTCTGTTTCACCCTAACACTATTTGCCTTTCTGCCTTTGTTGTTTGCATTCACTTATTGCTTAAGGCTGCTGTGTAGCATGTATAGATGATGTTAAACAGCTGTTGACTTTCTCTCCTAGGGGCCCCACATTACTGGTAGTTGAAGTGATTTGTTCATTCTCCTGCCTTCACACAGGGGTCTGGCCAAACTTAATTAAGATGAAGGAAGCACTCTGAAACCCTTGTATGAAAGCAACTGCACATATGTGCTTCATTGGTATAAAAGTGGGGGTCCCTAAGTGTTGGCATTTTAAACGTGAAGTTCTAAAGGTCAGTAATCTACAATACACACCTGAATTTTCCAAATAGGAGTACAGATTTTCTCCCCAGAAATCTCATCTTCAGCTCCAAACCTGGTGAGGGTTCCTTCCTTCTGATTCATCTCCGGGAATGAAAAGCACTCAGATGCCAGTTCACTTTGGCAGAAGCTTTCTTTGCTACTTATTTGCTAATGTACAGCTAATTTCTGAAGAGAGAATATGTCTGGGGGGGGGGCGGAGTGAGGGAGTGCTTCACTTCAATCCATTAGCAAGTCTCTGTTTGGGGTGGAAATTTTTTTTATGACTTTAGGTAATTAATATACCCTTAGTGTTTGAGGATTTAAATAAAATGTAAGGGTTTATTCTCTTTGGGGTTTAGAAATAAAGTAGGTTCATATGCTTGGAGAGTCAGAAGACTTCCCCAAAACCACTTCTGCTTGGACAAGTACAGATTACAGTTCAAAGGTCTTAATAAACTTCTCAAAAGGTTAGTCAGTGGGCTGGCTAACTGCTTAAAAAATTAGGACCCATAATCTCGTTGGTATAGGAAATTCCCAAGCAGGAAAATCTTTCTACCAATGCAGATCAGAACTTGTTCTGGGGGCAGCTAGGTGGCACAGTGGATAGAGCACCGGCCCTGGATTCAGGAGGACTGGAGTTCAAATCTGACCTCAGACACTTGATACTTACTAGCTGTGTGACCCTGGACAAGTCACTTAATCCTCATTGCCCTGAAAAAAAAAAAGAACTTGTTCTGAATCTTGTAGACTTCAGAGTCACGTGGAGAATGGACGAGGTATGTGATTTGCATAGGTCACACAGCCAATGGGTTTCAGAGGCAGAATTTGAACTCAGGTCTTCTCGAGTCTGCAATCAGCAATCTATCCATTATACAATACTGCTTCTCCTCTGCTTCTATTGCCATGTTTTAAAAGGCCATAAATGAAAATATCCAAAATGTCTACTTTTGCCAGGAAAACTACTATCAGAAGACTTATGGTTGGTTTCATTTAGCATGTTTAATATTATATAGTGTGTGATATAACCACAGCTCAGCTTCAACATCTGCTGGTGTTCACGAACTCCTTTTACTTTTCTTTTTATCTATATATACCTGGAAAGAATGAATCAATTAACCAGCCTGTAATTGTGTGGCCAATCTCTAGATTTAGAGGGAACCTAAAAACTCTATTCAAGATAGAGGAGTGATGGGGAACTTTGTCTATTTGAGCCTTTGCTAGAGGTCTCTTTCTACTAAAAAATAATTGGCTTCTTGACATATTCTTCTTCCCTTATGGTGGGGAGATAATGGAAGGGGAGAAGGGGAAAGGAATACCTCAGTAAGATGACTAAGTGATGTGCCATTCAGCCAAGCCTGGAGCAAATCCAAGTTGTTTCCCAACAACCAGCTTGCTCCTACTCCCTGCTCAATAACTCCCAAAGCCCACATACAGACAAGACCAATAATGTATTTCCCTCAGAGCCCCATTCTCCCTAGGGAATGCATGAACACAAAAGTCATGCTTTGGTGTTCTCACTTTATTAACCAAACCTCCCAAGAGTACCAGCTCACACATGTTAGGATTGAAGAACCCAGAATATCCCAGATTCCCTCAGCCATGATCTCCTTCCAAGGCTTGGAATAGTTACAGCTTCTGCTACTTCATAGCACCAAAGTGAGGCCCTCCACATTCTGTCTTTGCACAAACTCCATTCCCAGCACTGTCAGACTGTCTTTAGTTAGAAATGTATGCTAGAAATTCTTGGTGTTATCTCTCTACTCTGGGGTGTTATTCTCCATAGGTGTTCCAGCCAGTATATATATTCCTCACATGCAAGTTGCTTCCAATGCTTCCAGTCTCCATGCTATGCTAATGTATGGCTGGCTTGGGTCCCTGGACGCTGTAGCTCTTGATACTTGAGAAAGGTCTACCATACGCTGAAATGGCAGAGCTCCCTGGGGTCCAAGGCCTAGCCTAAGTTTTCTAGCTACAGAGTCACACAGAGCTTTGCATTAGGATCATATCCCCAGTAACAGACTTTTCCATGAAACTGGTTGAATTAACCCAAGCCTCACAATTTCAAGGTGCACCGTGGGTTATGAGGTATAGGGTGTGGTTGATAAAAAGGTTCACCTGAGCTGCATGCAAATAGAAAGTGTTGCCTAATGGAAGGAGTACTGTACCTGGAGTTAGGAAGATCTGGGGTCAAATCATCCCTCTGATATATACTAGTCATGTGAATGTGGACAAATCACAAGTCTCATCTATAAAATGGAAATATAATAATTCCTGCAGTACCTCTGCCTTGAAAGATTGTTGTGAGGATCAAATGAAATAATATGTCAAGTCAAGTCAAGAAGAACTTATTCTTAGTAAGAATTTATTGAATAATAAATTGAATAACAACAATTTATTGAATGGCAAAAAAGGCAAATAACAGTCCTTGGTCTCAAGAATCTCACAATCTAATGATAGAAGTAACAAGATACACATGCACAAAGAGGATGTTGGGGAAGGCTTCCGGTAGAAGGCAGGATTTTAGCTGAGATTTTAAAGAAGGTCAGGAAAGCCAAGAGACAGAGATAAGGAGGGAGAGAATCTCAGTCAAGAGGACATCGAGTAAAAATACCTAGCTTCCCCTTCATGCTCTTCTATTTCCACTTTTCTGCTGTATGACTGTTGGCTATAAGAACTCTGATTCACTGACAGAAGTCAAGAATCTGATAAATTATTTGTCCTTTACTGTTAATAATAATAAGTTAATTCGTAAGAAATTTCAGGGCAGCTAGGTGGCACAGCGGATAAAGTACCGGCCCTGGATTTCAGAGTACCTGAGTTCAAATCCAGCCTCAGACACTTGACACTTACTAGCTGTGTGACCCTGGGCAAGTCACTTAACCCCCATTGCCCTGCAAAAAAAGAGAAAGAACTGACTAGTGATGAAGAAATAAATGATGATGAACTGATGCTGAGTGAGATGAGCAGAACCAGGAGCACATTGTACACAATATCAACAACATTGTGTGTTGATCAACCATGATAGACTTGACTCTTCTTGGCAATACAATGGTCCAAGATAATTCCAAAGGACTCATGATGGAAAATGCTCTCCACATCCAGAAAAAAAACAACTGTGGAATCTGGATGCAGATGGAACCATACTGTTTTTACTTTTTTTGTTTTTTTTTTCTTTTTTGAGGTTTTTCCCTTTTGTTCTGATTCTTTCTTTCACAGCATGACTAATGCAGAAATGTGGTTAATGTGATTGTACATATATAACCTATATCAGATTGCTTTTTGTCTTGCTTGGGGAGGGGGGAGGGAAGGGAAGGAGGGGGAAAAATTTGGAACTAGAAATCTTATAAAAACAAATGCTGAAAACTATCTTTACATGTAACTAGAAAATAATAAAATGCTTCTGTGATAAAACAAGAAATAAATGATGAGAGCTTTTGAAGAAAGTGATCATATCATCTTAGAGTTAGTGTTAGCCAAATCGAAGAATTCTGGGAATAGTCATCTACCCAAAACTTTAGAAAACAAAATGGAAGTAAAAAATGTTCAAAGAAAAAATGGAGCTGATTTTAAGGCTTAAAATTCTAAAAGGAAAGACAGCTCTGTCAGCAGTAGCAGCAGGACCACTGGCCAGGGTGCTGATTCATACAGGATACTTAATGGAATAGGCAACTGAGTCCTCCGAAACTTTATACCTGTACACCACAGGTAAACACAACTGCTCCCAAAATACAGTTGGACTTCGATGGCCTGGGGGTGAGAGCATCTGCTATACCTTTATATGGACAAGCCAGGTACTAAGAACCATTCACATCTTTTACTTGCTATTTTATACTGGCCAACTCCCAGCAGTATGAAGGCTATTTTCAGATCTTGAGTTCTAGGAACATATTCAGAGAGCTGATTATCTGATAATCTGGCCCATAATGGTCAGGGTTTTGAGTTTTGTATGGTCTATCTTGGAGTTTTAGTATTAAACAGTGAACTAGTGTAGGGGTATTAGGTCTTCTATGTAACTGGGAGGACAGGGTCCTATCCTGTGAGCCCATTCTTGGATGCTAGAGGCAACTGAGGTCTAAGATGAAAACTTGGCTAATGGGCAACTCATTCCTCAGACTCACTCAAGTAGTCATATTCAGAATGCCTATTAATAAAGGGAGTACCAAGCATTAAAGGCTCAAGTGTAATGATTGGTTTTAAAGAATGAAATTCAAAGAACATAATCAGAAGTTGTCCCACTGAAGATGCTGGGGAGTACATCTGTCTAGTTCTGAGAAGAAAAGGCTTGGGGTAGGGGGAGAACATATGAGTACTGTCTTCAAATACTAGACCTGCTTTAACTGACAAGGGATTAGACTTATTTTGCCTGACTTTTGCATTCCTTCAAGACTCAAATGCTGCCTTCTAAAGGTCTTTTCCAGTATCCAACACACACCCCTAACTGCTAGTGTCTTCACCTTTGTTACCTTCAGTCTACTCAGAATATATCTTTTCTATAGCTATTAATGCACATGCTATCTCCCTAAGAGAATGTAAACTCCCCAAGGGCAGGGACTGTTTTTTGCTTGTTCTTTGTTTCTGCATCACTAAGCACAGTTCCTGGAACAGTTCCTGTAAGTGTTTAGTAGATGCTTATGGATTGTTTTATTGAAGGGAAAACTGGAACTACTAAGTAGAATTACCAAGAGATAGATTTCAGCTCAATATAAGAAAAAACTTTCTAACAATTAGAACAACCCCTAAATGGATTGAGCCATTTCATAAACCAGTGAGTTCTCAATTACTAGATGTTTTCAAATAGTATAGATGATGAAATGTTGGAGATGTTGAAGAGAGGATTCATGCATTGGACAGGGAATTAAATGAGATAACTTCTCAGGTCCCTGTTACTCTCAGATTCTATATTTCTATGGTCCCCCAAATCATCAAACTGTTTGTTGCTTATTGCTAGTTGAGGATATTTACCTGTTAGAACTTTGACCTAATTAAGGAATTTTATAAGAAAAACAGTTCTTGAGAAGTTAAGTGTCTTAATGCATGGTACATATAATGCTTCAAATGGGGTAAGATCTCATTAAAGAGAGGGTGTATATCAGGGCTCAATGTATTCAGGGGATGAATCAGCTCTGCATAAGCAGCACTGGCTTCAAAACTCAGCAGTTCACACTGTGCTATGAGCTATCAAAAGTTTGCCTTGTTACTTGAAAACTCTGCTATCTTCCATTTCCAGCCATTGGAAACATATATGTTGATATCTTCCTGTCTAATCAATTTGCCCTTAGTTCTTCCTTCTCCACAATTTTGCTTACAACCTCTCTCATGCCCCTATCAACTGATCCCTGGCCACCAACCACAAAGCCAAATGTCTCTGCTTATACTCTTCCAATATCCTGGAACCCCTTCTCTGGACCAGTTAATAGAATCATAGAATGAATGAGCTGGAAGAAATAATAGAGATAATCAATTCCAGGGGTTCTTAGCCTTTTTGTGTAATAGACCCCTTTGGCAATCTGGAAAAACCTATGGCTTTCTCAGAATAATGTTTTTAAATGCATAAAACAAAATACACAGGATTATAAAGGAACCCAATTCCATTGAAATAGTTAAGAAAAAATTTAAGGTCATGGATCTCAGGTTAAGAAACCTTCATAGTCTAACATATTCATTTAACAAATAAGGATACTGAGGGCCAGAAGGATCAAGCCAGTCTTCCAAGGTCAAAAAACTAGTAAATGATTGAGCCAGGAATTGAAACTCTCAAGTCTCATCTCCCTCCCGACTCCACCATGTTTCTGGCAGGGACTGAGTGTTGGGACTCACTACTTTCCCACCCCATCCTTAAGCTGTGGCAGCAGCCAGACTTAGTGATTGCCTGAAAGCTCTGACCTGTTTACAACTTCTAAGACTCAAATAAATTGAAAAACAAAATTATCTTTCAAAACTATACCTTGGGAAAAACAGTCCTGAGAACATCTCCTACGTCTTCTCTTTAATTAGTGCCTTTACACCCAGGAGCTGCCAGATCAGAGGTTGTGGGGAGGAGTGTCTTGTCTCATTTGTGCAAGTATAATAATAGAACAGAGTGACTGAAACCAAGACAGTCACTGAGAAGGCCAGAGAGACTCTAGAAAAGATAAAAAACCTAGACTTGGGGCATAAATCAAATAAGAGATGCATGGCTGGTCCTTAAATACTATACAGCCCTTGCAACCCCCGACTTCCAGAATCAAGGTTAATGTGAAATTATAGGTGGGTCACTCACCTCAAAAGCTGGGAATGGGGCACTATTTGGGCTGGAAGAGACATCAGGACCTTGAATAGAAACTAAAATCTGTCTCCTCCTGTAGTAATTCAATAGAGAATAGGAAATAGAGAGTATCCTTGACCAATGAGAACTCTTCTGAGCACTGGATCCTTGTCCTGTTGCTTACTAGTTGTGTGACTTTAAGCAGGTCACTTCCCTTCCATGGACCTGAAAATCAACACCTGTATAATAAAGGGATTGAACTAAACAATCTGTAAGGTTCCTTCCAGCTTACTTGATCCCGTAGTTTTTCAGATTCATCATTAATGATGAATGTTGGTAGAGTACATACATAATACCTGAAAGAAATCAGTTCCCTCCCAACTTACATCATGAAAGAAGTTAGGTAGCAGACCTAAAAGAAACAATGAATATAATTTGCCCTGCTTAACTCCCCATCCCCACCCTGGCTTCTCTATTTTTCATGATGTTAGATACAGTTCCAACACTAATACTCTCTTAGTTCAGATTTAATGTTGGAATGGAATGAGGCACTTGCAAGTCATTGAACAGTATTACGGTATTTTTTCAATTAAAAATGTATTTAGAAAAATGTATTTAGGGTTGTTGCTTTTTTTTTCAGCTGTGTCCAACTCTTCAAGTCTCTCTTTTGGGCTTTTCTCAGCAAAAATACTGGAGTGGTTTGCCATTTCTTTCTACAGATCATTTTACAGATGAGAAACTGAGGTAAACAGGGTTAAGTGACTTGCCCAAGATTACACAGCTAGTTTCTGAGGCTATATTTGAACTCAGGAAGGTGAATCTTCCTAACTCCAGATCCAGCATTCTATTCATGGTGCCACCTAGCTCTCCCTACCCCACCTTCACCATCAAAGATAGTTTACTTTTCCCTAATTCCGCATGGATAAACAACACAGATACAATGGTATATAGTTTCTTTGGGCCCAGTTATCCCTCTTCTCCCTATGGAAACACATCTTGTCATTGGAACAGGATATGGTAAGGACATAGTGATTCTTGTGATCTTTAGAAATCCACCAAGTTTGGGGCAGCTAGGTAGCAAAGTAGATAGAGCACCAGCCTTGGAGTCAAGAGGACCTGAGTTCAAATGTGATCTCAGACACTTACAAGCTATGTGACCCTGGGCACTTAGGTCCAATAGTCTTACAAAAAAAAAATTACCAAGTTGGAGGGGCTTAGATTCTACTTGGTTGGGACTTTCTAAGCATAGACCAGGAAGCTGTGTAAGGAAAACCACGGTTGGTTAGATCCTAGAGACAGTCTTGTTTCTTTTTAGGAAAAGTGAATTCCTGTTGCAGGATGCAAAGGAGAATCTTGGACCTATTCCATGATGTGGGGAAACACTGGTAGATATTAGTCCTATTATGTATTGGAAATCTGAATTTGGAGCATGTTTGCTACAGAAGCTCTCAGCCTCATTTTTAAGAAGGAGAGAAGAAGAAAGATTGTGATCACAGGGTCACAGTCATAGATTTAGACCTGCAAGTGTCCTTAGAAGCCATCTAAGATCTCATTTTACACATGAGGAAAATGAGGCCCAAAGAGACTGTGATTTGCCTAAATTCACACAGGTGGCCAGAATTCAAACCCAGGTGCTCTGACTACAGATCTAGCATTGGTACAAAATCTGTATCCTGCAGCAGTGACTGGGAAATACAGGTAAAGACATTAAGAAAGCCATGCCTTGAGTGGGATGTCTTCTTGTCAGGCTTCAGGAAACTATTTAAAGCATTGGATCAGTTTCCTCGCCTTGGAGCACAGACAGGGTCCCAGAGAGGATAACAAACAGAACAGCATTGTGAGGAGGAAGAAAGCTGGCAAATGGGGTAGACGTGGCTTTGTCTTTCCCTCCCCTACAATGGTATCACCCAATCCCTGACATTTCATGTACAGATGGGAAAGATAAAACTGACAGAAATCGAGATCTCCAGATTAGCCCATGGTGCTGAGCTGGGATGCAGAGCAAATGACAAGTGACAGGAAAACTGGATTCGAGAGAATTCGGATCATTCAGGCGAGGGGACTCGCAGATGGCACAGGCTGCTCAATGTAGAAAAATGGGTCATAGCTCCCAGACCAATTATCATACACTCTAAAGAACTGGGAAATGAACAGAATGATTATATAGCAGAGAGACAATAAAATAGTTTGGGGGCACATGTGTAAACATCAATCCCATTATCTCAGTGCACCTTAGAAAAAGCATGGACCAGGATATACAATGGTTCATTTCAAATCAATAAGCATATACTAAATGTCTACACTGAGCTAGGCACTCATAGAAAGGCAAAAGTGAAATGTCCCCTGGTCTTAAGGAGTTTGTTTATGAATTTGGGGAAAACAATATGTAAAGAGATAAGAAAATACAAAATATATGTGATATGTATATATATAAAACCATATCTATGGCATACATGTGTAGTAGTAGTAGGCTTCCACCAGTCACGGACGACCATGGATCAGCGCCTTGAAGAGCCACAGGCCACAGTGTGGCTGTGCAGTCCGATGTGGGAGCCACAGCTCCTGAGTGACTTATAACCGGTAACTGCCGCATCCCGTGTTGTATCTACCCCATGAGGAGTAGCTGGAGTGTCCTCTCCAGGGCGCTGGCCTGGGCGGATCAATATGGAAAACAAGCTGTTGCCCATGCAGCAGGTTTTCCCTCTCCTCGACATTGGTGGATCCAAAGGAGAGGCAGAGTCAATACAGTTTGGCACCAGTGCCGCCGCAGGAGTTCTCAGAGGGATGTGATGTCCAACATCCAACTGCCTAAGGGACTCCGACTCCTGATTTTTCCTCAGGGTTAACTTCTGAAGCCTTTTCCATATATGGGTATAGCCGCAAGGCAGCAGAGGTTTAAAATCAGGGTTTCCTTCCCCTAGGCGGGTTGCCTACCAAGACTAATGAGCCCCACCTGCTTGAAGCGACTGGTTTTAAGGTGCCAGTGACTCGCCTTCACCCCTTCTCCTGTTAGTGGAAACAGTTCCCCCACGAGAAGGCCAGGAGTTGGGCTTCGGTTGTCAGAGGCTATTTGAGACACACGCTATTGGAGCATTTTATAGAGAGTGGGAGCTTATCCCCACTCCCACCCCGGCATGACAAACCTTTGGAATGACATACACATATATACATATAGACATATCCTATATAAGATGGGTATGCCCACACAGGTTGGCTAAATATATAGATACATCTCAAGAGTAGAATGGATAAATATCTCTGGATTCTGAATTCTGGACTCCTTTCTGAGGATGACTGGGATTTCTGCCTTAAGGTAAGCAGAAGAGGAGCAACAGCTGGGTATTGGGCTAGAATTATCTTTACCTGCCCATTCAATTATCTCTGGCCTAATTCAAAGGTATGCATCTGAGTTCGGAGGAAAGTCCATTTACCTGGTTGCTCTCAAAGGTGACAGTATCCCTTAGGTTATACCAGGTTAGCTCCTTCCCACCAAATGCTGGTTATTCAAAAAAAACATAGCAAGTATCAAATAGCAAATAAACCCATTTTTCCAAGCAAACAACAAAAAGAAATTGAAGAAATTATACAGGTCAGAATATGCAAGAGGGAATAAGCTCTACTGCTGGGATGCAAGATGAGAACTCAGCTTAAACTAAGAGAGACGGCCAGATCTCATCCATGGACTTCCATTCTAACAGCATCTAGGAAGGCAGGCTGGAAATTGGAGACGTGTCAAAGAGCTAGCTTCCCTTACATGACTTCATCATATCTCTGTCTGTTTCTTTCCCCAAAACCTCCGACACCAACTCTGTCTCTTGCACATACAATATCCCTTCGGCATCCTCTCCACCAATCTAGAGGAGATGTGGCTCTGTTGTTACATGTCCTGTTACACATAAAATGCCCCAATTTGGTTGGGAACCTGGTTGTATCTTTACAAAATAAATACAATTTTTTGTGTCCAGACAGAACGTGAGACCAAAAATATGTTCATTATTATTAAATAGGATTTCTGCTAGAATCATGAAGACTAGGTCACCACCTAAAGCAAAAAAGAAAACAAGACGGTGGTTCTGGCCCCTTTGCTGACTACTATTGTTTCTTACGGTCAGTAAATGTTTTCTGAGAAAGAAACCATAACTTCCATGCAGTGGAGAGTGTGAGATCATAGATCCAAGAGCTGGAAGGCACCTCAAAAATCATCTAATGCAATCCCATCATTTTAAAGATAAGGAAACTGAGGCCAAGGAAGGTGATTTGCCCAAAGTCACTCAGTTCACTTTCAGTCATTTTTTTCCAGTCATGTCCAAATCTTTGTGACTCTATTTTGGGGGTTTCCTTAGCAAAGATAATAGAGTGGTTTGACATTTCCTTGTCCATCTCATTTGATAGATGAGAAAACTGAGACAAACAGGGTGAGGTGACTTAACTGGGGCCACACAACTAGTAAGTATCTGAGGCCAGATTTGAACTCAGGAAGATGAGTCTCGACATTAGGCCTAACGCTCCATCCACTGTGCCACCTCGCTGTCCTGAGTCACACAATCCTAACTACTAGAATCAGAATTTGAATCCAGGTCCTTTGACTCTAGAACCACGCTCTTATAGCTGTGTGATAAAGTAGATTTCATTCATTTTTGAATAAGGAACTCAAACCGCACTGGTTTTGGAGGAGCAGAAAAGGGGACTGGAGGTAGGGGTAGGGGGATATTAGTTAGAATTTTCCAAGATTCTGAAAGAAATTTCAGAAGTTGACAGAAAGACATTTTTACAGGAGGAAAAAACAACAACTATGAGAAGTGATTTTTAAAGGCTAAAGGAATGAAAGAAAGTCAGGCACAACTTCCCACAGAGGGGTAATAAATATGTGAACTGCTGCTGGTAATTGAAGCATGAGTCTAAAATGCACCTACATCTCTTTGCAATGAAGGAGAATTGAGAGATGAAGAAGCAGGGGTACAGGATAAAGGTAGATGTGAAAAGGGTAAACATAGTCCCTTTTTTCTCAAATGTATGTATCTGCCAATATGGGCCTGGCCTAGACCTGTCCCCCACCCAACAATTCCTTTTCCCTTATACTCTCTGAACTGTACACTGGAGCCATCAAGAGAAGGTGCTTGGAATGCTTTCTCAGGGTTGCAAGGTCAGCTTTTGATGGGCCATTACCCAAAAGTAACTTTTTTTCAAGTCTGTCTCTTCTCTTAGACAATGTAGTGAAAGAAGCATGTGTATTGGAGGGAGTGTAAAAAACTGGGGAACCAGTGGGACCACCACTCAGGCCAAAGAGCCGGAAAGATACTGCCAAAGATGCCAAGTATTGACGTATCTTTCTCCCACAGAACACACAGAAGAGGCCTAAGAGGTCATCAAGTCCAGAGAGGTCAAGATGAAATAGAAATGAGAGCCACTAAACTGTATATAAGGATCCCGGCAGGCTGGCTACTGACACAGAAAACCACTTATTCACACTTTATTTCATTTTTATTTATTTTGTTAAATATTTCCCTGTTACAACTTAATCTGGTTCAGGCCACACTCGGGAGTGTTGTGGGCTACATGCAGCCCTGTGGGCTATGTGTTTGACACCCCTAGTCTGGTCTATGCCCCTCACTTTATGACATAGAAACTGAAACCCAGAGAGTTTAAGTGGCATACCTAAGGTCACATGGGTAAGATCATAATATCGTCCAACCTAAGCTAGAAAGGAACATAGACACCAGCCCTGGATTCAGGAGGACCTGAGTTCAAATCCGTCCTCAAACACTTGACACTTAACTAGCTGTGTGACCATGGGTAAGTCACTTATCCCTCACTGCCCTGCAAAGAAAAGAAGAAAGAAAGAAGAGACCACCTAGTCAATAAGCTCCCTTCCCCCACCCATTTTTATGGATGAGGAAATAAATTAAGACCCAAAGAGATGAAGTGACACAGGTAGGAAATGGCAAAGTTGTCACTGGAACTCAGACCCTCTGACTCCAAAACCAATACTCTTTTCCAGTGTATTTTATCACCTAAGCCAGCTTCCTTTATAAAGCAAATCAGAAACTATTGCTCTATGAAGATCCCGTGAGAGATTTGGTTTTAACCTGGGGAAAACATCTCCCCCATCTCTCTTCTAGCTTCCATGTCCAAGAATAAAGTCCTACAGTAGCATATGAAAATCATACAAATAAACCTCCACAAGGTCATTTTTAGTCAGATACCACTGAAACAGGAGAAGATCTTTTCCCTCCGAGAGAGCGGAGGGAAGGAGTCGGTTAATGAGATATCACAGGGGAGCAGAGCTTTGCTCCGCAGTGCCAACATCTGGGACTGGACAGTGGGAACCGGTACAAATTTCCCCTTCCAAATATCATCTCCTGACCCTCCAGAGGCTCAGGACACAATCAGTCCTAAGGGAGTCTGAGGGTAGGAGTTGGGGAAGGGCAGGCTGTCCCCACTTATTTTTATTGCACAGGTGTCAGTACTGTTCTCTCTGTGTCACGTTTCCCCCTTTCTCCCATTGGTTTACCCCATAGACAACCATGCCTTCCCACCATCCATATCACACTCCTCCTTGTGCCTCCCCAGGATTTGTTGTTGTTTAGTCTTTTTCAGTCATGCCCGACTCTTTGTGACCCCATTTGGGGTCTTCTTGTCAAAGATACTGGAGCAGTTTGCCATTTCCTTCTTTATTTTATTTTTTTTTTTGCGGGGCAATGGGGGTTAAGTGACTTGCCCAGGGTCACACAGCCAGTAAGTGTCAAGTATCTGAGGCCGGATTTGAACTCAGGAACTCCTGAATCCAGGGCCCGTGCTTTATCCACTGTACCACCTAGCCGCCCCCTGACATTTCCTTCTCCAGCTCATTTTACAGATAAGGAAACCGAGGCAAGCAGAGTTAAGTGACTTGCCTAGAGTCACATAGCTAGTAAGTGTCTAAGACTGGATTTATACTCAGGTCTTCTTGACTTTAGACTTGGCACTCTATCCACTGTGCCTCCTGGGCTGCTCAGGACTGTCCACCTCCAACTAAATTTGCCCCAGGCTAGTTTCAGCTAGTTTTAGCTCTGAGGGATAGTGTTGTTGAATGTGGATATGTGTATACTGGTGTAGCAGACCAGTGGCTCTAGAATGAGTTATGAGCTTTTAAAAGAAATGACTCTTTTATGGGGTGGTCCATTGTGGTACCTTTCAGTAAATCCTTCCCCAGCTACACAGCAAACCATCAGCAATTAACATTAATTAAATGGTGCCCACTAGAGAGGATGTTGCTGTGACACATTCATAACTTCCAAAGGCATTTAGAGCTTTAACATTTTTGTTAGGGTGGCTCCTGGCTCCCCTGCCTCTTTCTGCTGCACCATAGCAGACTCCAGCCACTGTGGGATACATGTAAGGAATGCCATGGTGTGGGTGGGGGGAGTACCACAAAAAGGGGAGCACCCAAAGGAAGAAGCCATGGGTGCATGGGCCCCTGGATCTAGAGCTGGACAGGACCTTAGAAGCTATCAAGTCTTCCTTTTACAGGTGAGGAAACCAAGGCCAGCGAGGTGAATCAGCCTCACCCCAGATCACACAGACAATGGAGACCTGAGGCAGAATTTGAACCCAGGTCTTCCCAGACATTCAGGCTAGCACACCATTCACGACATATCCCACACTATTCACTACAGCTCTGAAAGGGGAGGAAACATTGACTGAGAGGAGGCAAAACCATTAGTTCTTGCCTTTTTTTTTGCTATGATATCTCCCCAACTAACCTGGGGATAGACCGGGTATGCTGGAAGGCAGCAGATTGGACAGGCAGCTAAGTCAGCATCAGAGAATGAGAAGTCCTCTTTTTCCATGGAAGAAGAAGAGGTAAAAATTGATTTGGCCATTGGCATGGCCTTGGCATGTCTTCTCTGCCTAGCACATGCCTTGTGGAGAGAGGCTTATGTGGTGAAAAGGAAGTCACACCATTATGATTAGTGACAGTTTGGAAATTTTTAACAGGCTCCAAAATGTGAACTCCCTCCTGTTCACAGAAGATCACAGCCAGCCAGTCCTACCTTCAAGATCATTTTATCTAATCGACTTATTTTACAGATGGTATCTGGGGCATCCTTCTTTTGCCCTTGGGAGCTCCCAAACAGCTACCCTAGTTTCAAGGTGTACTGCAGGTAACACAAACCATGACCCCCAAGAATCCACCACCATGTTTACTTTTACTAGTGGCTAGAAAACACAGTCGGGCATTTCATAAAAACATTTAATAATATAGCATTACAAAGTACCAACAGAATATTTCTCCCTTGAACCTCAAGGCATACTCTCCAATAAGAACATATACTGGGGGCAGCTAGGTGGTGCAGTGAATAAAGCACCAGCCCTGGATTCAGGAGGAACTGAGTTCAAATCCGGCCTCAGACACTTATTGGCTGTGTGACTCTGAGCAAGTCACTTAACCCTCATTGCCCCACCCACCCCCCAAAAAAGAGAACATATACCAGTAGTGGAAAGATTGGATACTCCTTAGGGTACATGAGTGGTGGGCATATAATCAGGGAATGCATATAGCCAGGATATATATAGGAAGGGGCAACTTGTGCCTCTGGTGATGTAGGGACTCATTTCTTTCAATGATGAGATCTTAGTTGCTCTCACACAGCATGTAGTCTATACTTGGTGGTTTGCTGCTAAGCACATGGTTGTGGTCTGCTTAAAGTTCTGGTTTTAGCAAGAATCCTCAATTGAAGGGCAATCATTTCCCCGTAAGAGGAAGAGTGAGCTCTGCCACTCCTTTTTTTAGCTTTCTTCCTAGAGAATTAATCTTCAGCTTTATTAGGGAATAAGACTTTCACGTACTTATTATAATCAGATATGGGTAAAAATGTGAGCTATTCTTGAATACTTAGAGTTTGTCTCTTAGAGTTAGAAAGTGCTTATAAAGGTGAAGCAACTCACCCAAGATCATCCAGGTAGTTAATATTAACAACAGAAGCAGAATTCAAATCTAGATGTCTGATTCCCAAATCCAGTGTTCCTCCCACCACAAGTGACATTCAAGACCCCTCTGCTTAGGAAGATGGGAACTTCCATATAAAGTTCCAAATAAACTTCGTGTCTTGTCCTTGCATGTCAAAGGGAAGAGAATAAGTTAGACCTGGATAGAAATAGGCCTGTCCCTCACCTCTTTGATGGACTATGTCAATGATGGGGAAACAACATATTGGCATGGAAGCAAATGGGAACGGGAGTCACAGTGGGCTCAGCATAGAACAAGCAAAGGATAAATAGTAATGGATCGATTGCCTATGGCAGAAGCATGCTGACTGAGGAGTGGTAACAGTCAGAAAAAGAACACTAGCATTCATTGGCCAGCAGGAGGAAAAGGATTTGCCAGGGCTGCAACAGAAGGAAAATTGGAGGAAAAATTTAGAGAGGGAAGAGGGGAGGGGGAAGGATTAGAAAGCAAAGAGAGCCCATCTCTGGTGGCAGATGTGAGGTTTGTAGCAGCCCCATAAAGTGGTAGGCAAGTCAATCATAAAATTATATTATGATATGGTAATAATGTGATGGAAGAAAGTACCAGAACAGCACCAAGAGAATGTTTTCATTGTAATGCAACAACTGGACCAATTAAACCAGACATAGATCGCAGGCCCAAGGCAAGGGATCTAGGACAGGTTTTAATATGCGTTTTAAAAGTAATTCCTTGTCACTCAGTCTACTTTGTCCAAAAGAAAAGCTACTGTGCTCAATAGTAGCAAAAGGGGAAAGTCCTTGAATGAGGAAGACAAAGGGGAGGGGGAAGGTGTGAGAAAGAGGGCCCAGAGGCTTCCCAAACAGAAGACTTCTTAGCATCCCTTTGAATAATCAAGCAGGGCCTTCTGCTCAAAGGCCCTGCCCCTTTCCTCCTCTGTAATACCTTCAGCAGAGTACATGCATAGCTCTCTCTTCATAGTGGAAGAACCATTGTGCCTACCAGACTGAGCGCAGCCTTCTGGCAAAGACTCTCCACAGAGATGCAGACCACAAGGACACACCCACATCGCATGACTCAGTTTAGCCAATATTCGCTGCTAGCCGCTGAATTGTGGGTATCTGTAAAGACGCAGCTGAGTGAGTATGTACTGGCAGTCGGGTCTCCTGACTGCTGAGGAGAGGAAGGCAGCAGCAATCAGCCTTTATGTAAATGTGCATGCTGTCTTTAATATATCACCTCAGGCTGGGAAGACAGCACTCATCATTGGAGGAATTATGAAACGCTTCATGGAAGAAGTGGTACCTGATCAGAACTTTGAATGGAGCTCTTGCTTCCAAGAGGCAGAGGGAAGAAGGGAAGGGTGAGGGGCATCCTGTGCAAAGGCAGGCCAGTTTGGCTGCAACATAGCACAGAAAGAGTGTTGGTTCTGGAGTCTGGGTTCTAATCCCACCTTGGATCCCACCTGTGTTACCTTGGGCAAGTACTTAGCCATCTGAGCCTCAGTTTCCTCATCTATAAAATGAGGGAAGGGGTGGCTAAGTGGTGCCATGGATACGGCGCCAGGACTGAAATCAAGAATCATCTTCCTGAGTTCAAATCTGGCCTCAGACACTCAATAGTTGTGTGACCCTGGGTAAGTCACTTTACCATGTTTGCCTCGGTTTCCTCATCCGTAAAATGAGCTGGAGAAGGAAATGGCAAACTGCTCCAGTATCTTTGCCAAGAAAAACCTCAGTTGGGGACACAAGGAGTCAGACACAACTGAAAATGACTGAACCACAACAAAATGAGGGAGCTGGACTAAGGGGTCTCTGAGGTCTCTTCCAGGTCCTGTTGGTTCCATGATCCTATTTTCTCATGTACAAGGTGATGAAAAATCCTAAATGGCTCCTCCCTGTCACCTTTTCTGAGAATATATTTACAAACCCATTAGAGGATAAGGTCACTGCCCCTCCACTGCCACTAGAGCCTGCAAAGAGAGGACTTGGAATGGGTTACCTTACAGGGACTCCTATGCAACTACCCCCGAGCCCCTGCACATCCAGCTCACCAGAACCAGGGATGTAAAGGATGATGGGAGCTTTCTGCAGCTTCAGCCGAGCGCTGCCTATCAGAGTGGTACTAACCGAGCTTACCCTTGATTTCCTATTCCTGGAGGAGGGCGCTGATGACTGCAGCAGCAGTGAGTATGTGGAACAGCACCCTAGCTTCATGGAAATTTCCCTTTAGAACATTCAACTCTCTTTGCTCTTAATAGAGCATGTACCAAGAAAGTTTCTGGTAGCGTGGTTGGGTCTCCTACAGTTCTAATGCTAATATTTTAAGACTCAAATCTGATGCTGAGTCCTTCATCAGAGGCATAACTATCATGGAGCCACCAAAATATTGGCATAGAACATTGTCATCCCAGGTAATGCTCTTCCTTCCCATGCCCCTGAGAGTCCACCTGGATTCAGCCTGTCCTCAGATCATGGAGCACTGTCGTCCCAGGGGATGCTCTTCCTTCCCATGCCCCTGAGAGTCTACCAGTATTCAGCCTGTCCTCAGTATCGGCTCAATAGAGTTGGACGCAGGTACTGGGATTAAAAGGCTCCACATGCAGGGCACCTCCACCAGGTCAGGAGGATCTTCCAAGGCCTTGATGCTACTTAAGCACCACCATTTGACAAGGAATGATATTGGGCTTCCTGGGGATGCCATTAGCCAATATCTGATCTAAGGCTGGCCCGCTGCTGGATTGCAGCTCCTTACTTTGAACGCTGGGAGGAAGGAAGAAGGAGGAAGGAAGAAGCAGGTGCCCTCTGCCTATTTTCCCTTTTGTCTAAAGCCTGAAAAAGGAGCTTGCTGTTCTGAAAGTTGCTTTGTTTTTAATTGGAGGGTGGGAGGAGACTCGTGAAAGCCTCTAGCTTTCTGTTTGTGTTCTAATTTGGTGACAGTGTGAAGTCAGACTAACTGTAGTTACAGCTCTCCCAAGCTGTCAGTAACTGGAAGACTTCTACTTTGATTAAAGCCCATGACGAAAAAAAATTACCATAATCCAATGACAGGAATGAAGAAAGCCATAATAAGACTGATAACAATGTGTCAGTTAAAAAGCTATTATATTCCAATGCCATACTTTCAACAGAAGGAAATAGACTGAGGTGCCATTGATATAGGGGCACCCCTAGCAGATGGCACAATGGATAGAGGGCCAGGCTTGTAGTCAAGAAGTCTCATCTTCCTGGGTTCAAAGCTGGCCTCAGACACCAGCGGTATGACCCTGGGCAAGTCACTTAACCCTGCTTGTCTCAGTTTCCTCATCTGTAAAATGAGCTGGAAGGAAATGGCAAACTACTTTAGTGTCTTTGCCAAGAAAGCCCCAAATGGGGTCATGAAGAGTCAGACATGACTAAAAAAGTGACTGAAGAACAACACCATTGATATAACTAGAACCTGTTTAATGTCTGCTGCCTGGTTTGTTCATAAAAGGACCACCAACTCTTCCTACATTCATTCTAGTGTGGGAAAATGGAAGGTGCACACTTATTATCAGCCAATCCTGATAATGTCCATACTTAGATGCTATGAATTTGTCCCCCTGCTCTAGAAACAAGGAGGACAGATATGGAGACCCATAGCATCCCAGAGTTGGAAGGTATGTTGGGGCACATTGGTAGTAGGCAGGGAGCAGCCCACCTACCAAGAATATTTTGAGTCAAGACAATGAAAGTGACCTGAGACAGTTTGAGTTAATTTTGCCTAGAGGCATATGGATCTGAGACCCAGCTGCAGGCCCTAAGGGGAAGGAAGTCTCTAAAAACTTTTCCTGGTCCCCCCTTGAATGCTCCTTATCATTAAATATGTCTACTGTGGGCCCTCAGGTTCTAAGTGACCCATTGCACTGGGTGTGGGAACCACTCCCAAGACAGAAGACACCTCACCAACCATCTAATTCAGCCTGCATCTGAGCAGACATCCCCGTAAAGTGGTAGTTCAGCTTTTCTGTAAGGACCACCGACTAAGTAGCAGTTCAGCCCATCCCACTCTTAGATTTCATGGCACAGTGCAGTGACAAGAGAACTGGTTTTGTATTCCTTAGGACCTTGGCTAGAAGCCCGCCATTTACTCTGTGACCTTGGCAAATCATTTACGGTCTCTAGGTTTCAGTTTCCTCATTTATTACTAAATAATAGTAAATACTAAATGACTAAAAGGCTGGATTCAAAGGCCTCTAAATTTCCTTCCAGTTCTAAATCATTGAGACCAGATTTGTATTTGGACTGTCCTCGGGACCACTCTCCCCTTGATTCCCAGATTCTCCTCAGCTAGTTGACACAGGAGATAAAGTGCAGGGTTTGGGAGTCAGGAAGTTTGAATCCTGTCTCAGCCACACTTACTAGCTTTGTGACCCTGGACAAGCCACTTACCCTCTGTCTGCCTCACTTACCTCAACTCTAAAATGGAGGGGGGGTCTTAATAGCACGGGGTTGTTGTGAGGATCAGATGAGTTCACATATGTAAAGTGCTTTGTAAACCTTAAAACACTAAGCAAATGTTAGATATTATTAAATCCATGATCCTTTGATTCTCTAATTGTTGACATTTTTTTCACTATTTGCAGCTAAAAACTCTCTTCAACTTCATAGATGCACATTGTCACAGAAACAAGACTCTCCCCAGGGCTGTCTTCTCCCTTCTTTCTACCCTCTTTCCCTTGGTGATCTCATCAGTTTCCATGGGTACAATTATCATCTCTATGGAGATGACTCACAAATCTATACAACTAGTCTTAATCTCTCAAACTTGAATCCCATATTACCAACTGCCTCTTGAACATCTGCATCTAGAAAAGCATCTCAAACTCATTATGTCCAAGATCACTATATCCCTTCCCAAACCCTACCATCATCCACATTTTCCCGGTTCAGTAAAGGACACTATGATCCTTCTAAACATTCAGATTCACAACCTCGGAGTCATCATCGAGTCTTCTCTCTCACTCAACCCCACATTTTCAGTTGCCAAGTCTTGCTGATCTTATTGCTGCAATGTCTCTGGCATCCATTCACACTTCCATACTTATAACCTATCCCCCTACCCTAGTTCTTTACCTGGTCTATTGCAATAGCTTCCAAATTGGTCTCCTTGCTGATACCTCCAATTCTCCTATTATCCAATCCATCCTCCATCTAATGGTAAAGTTAATACCCCTAATTCAGAGTTCATATATGTAGAGGTAGAAAAGTAGGAGTGTGCTATAAACAATTCTAACCAGCTTGTAAGAAATTGCTAAATTTTCAGGGTGAGCATTTATACCTCAAAATCAGCTATTGCTGCAAATCAGGGTTTGATTTACTGGTTTCTTAAAATTTTTCTAGACTTAGAAAGTGTTAATAATAGAAATTAAACTTAAAAATAGGAGTGCATACGTTTTTCCCCAAAGAGCCTTGTTAAACATTACCAGTACGCTCCTGTATTACTCTATAAACATTTCTGGAGTTCAGCAGGCATGCAATATGAAGGCTCAGGGAATGAAATTATCACCAGACAGAAGGCCTGTTGATTATAGGCTAATAATAATAATAATTAATAATAATAAATAACAATAATAATGATAGCAACAACAACTAGCATTTAGATAGGACTTCAAGGTTCCAAAAGTTCTTTTTATTCATTATCTCACTTGAGTCTCACAATGCCCCTGTCTAGAAGGCACCTCAGAGGCCTTACTAGTTGAATAGCCTCATTTTACAGATCAGGAAAATAAGTCCCAGGAAAGTAAAACAAATTGCCTGGGTAATAAGTGGCAATAAAAAAGACAGAGTTGGACTAAATGGTTTGTAAGATCTCATTCAATTCTAATCTTATATGATTCTTGGTTCCCCCCCTTTTTTTTGGCAGGCAATGAGGGTTAAGTGACTTTCCCAGGGTCACAGAGCTAGTAAGTGTCAAATGTCTGAGGCTGGATTTGAACTCAGGTCCTCCTGAATCCCGGGCTGTTGCTTTATCCACTGTGCCACCTAGCTGCCCTACATGATTCTTTAAAAAGACTGTAATGGGGGAAATGGGGTACGGATTTGTTAGGGGTTGGGGTTCTTAGGAATTCCTCTTTAAAGAATTACACCCTCTTGCACACAAAAAGTCATTAGAATAAGGTGGTAGTTTATTTAGGGGCAAGGGAAACCATGAAAGAAATCCTTGGACTTCTCATGGGGAGATAGGCACAAAGCAGGTGGCTCAGAGGTACCAGTCTTCTCGAGCAAGAGAATGTCAGGTACTTTTATAGAGGACTGATAGGGGGAAGGGGTGACCATTTGACTGTGGAAAATTCCTTTAGTGAGGGAGGACCATCCCCCACTGGTGGTAGCTGTGGGAATTGGGTGAGGAGTAGAGGACCATCCCCCACTGGTAGTGACTAGAGGAATTCGGTGAGGGGTGGCTCTCTCTTCAGGAAACAAAGGCCGAAGCCACACCCAAATTTACCCCAGGGGTAAGGGAGACCAGAATGAAGGGTGGAGGTCCCAAAGCTAACTCATTCCAAACTGGTTCCGCTTATCTCTCTAGGTGTATCTGTCCTCTGGTTTAGTTTCTCAAGGAGAAGATTCATTGATGTGCCCCAGAGAACTTCTGGGGTGCTCTGCACCCCATGACAAGACCAACCCAAAAAGTAGTTTAAGGAGGTTGGAGTAAACCAGAGGAGTTCCTCAGAAAAGCATGCCTGGGTATACATAATAACTACAATACAATGTAAATGAAAAGGGGGAGGAAATGCTAAAAGGCAGCCAAACTCAGATTAAACACAATAACTGATCTTGAACCTAGGGGACAAGTAGTGAAACACTCCTCTTGGTGGGGGTTGGGAGTTACAGGCATTGGATATTGCATATATTATCCAAACTCACTTGTGTCCATCAATTTTGTTTAACTTTTTCTTTGTGAGATGAGAGGATTTGATGGAGACAAGATCAACAAGATTTGGCAACTGGATATGTGTGGTTGAGGGAGAGGGAGTGATGATTCCAAGGGGTAGTGTATTCAGAAATAACTGCTTGAAAAGCAAAAGAAAAATCAATAGAACTTTAAATTAAAAAAGAAAAGCATGACAGTTATGTAATTGATTCTAAAGAGCACTGCAATCTACTCAATTGTATTGTAACATGTCCAAAATAAAATCTTCTTTAACAGAAGCATGGTGGTCCATATCCCTTGAGTGGAGAAGGCAGTTGACCTATCTACTTGTCTCTATGGTAGTAAAAAATGAGTGTATATAGCATAATGTGGCATTTAAAATTATATGGGGTGCCTATCTATGTCCCAAGTTTTAGGGAACTTAGCTGGGGTTTCTAATTTATTGCTACTTATAAATTAGAGGCTACTGCACAAGTTTGGGGCATTAAGCATTTATTAAAGTATATTAAATATTAGTAAAGAGAGAGAGAGCACCTGTCTCAGAAAGTTCAGAAGCCCTACATACCAAGGATAGAAGAGTGAGAGAGAGCAAGGCACCTCCTCCAAGTCTCAGGCCAAGAGAGCGTGTGTAAGCAGAAGCTTCCTGTGGGTCTGAGCAGAGGCGGCCCTTGCACACTGTTCAAAGCTACTTGGCTAGCATCATTCATATCTATTGGTTCACTGGACTTTAGGGTGGTCCATGAGCAATACGTGCTGTTGTCAGAGTACATCGCCCTCCCAGGGGAAAAAGCCTTCAGCTACGTGTGGCTTTTAGTGAGGTAACTTCTATTGTATGTATTCACAGTCCAAAGTCCAACTATATTTTCTGTAAGGTTCTCCTGACTCTGGGCTGGCCTTAAGAAAAGTCTGGCCAGGCTCTCTGGGTCTCATAGAACCCCATTATTTTCTCACAATGAGAAGGAGAAAAGGTGT